>NC_141597.1:38797464-39067665 GCF_047967505.1 Dipteris shenzhenensis | reverse complement strand
AGAGGATGCTATGTTTAGACAGCCCAGGATTGTGGATAGCAGGAAAGTGGTGTTCCAGGAGGGTGTAAGTGCACTGATACCTCCGAATTCTATGCAAGGACAGCCCATATCCCTTGGAGTGGGAGGTTTTTCCCATGGTGAGTAGGTTATAAAGTTGGGACAGCCACGATTACTTCCTGATTTTGGTCAAAGACGATCAGATGTCTCGAGTATTCCACAGGTTTATACTCCTATGGAGATTGTTGATGCATCTTCTATGGACAGTTACAGTTTACTCCCAGGATGCGGAGTGCCTCTTGCAGATGAGGATGAGGCTATGCATGGTGAGGAGGATACCTTGGCTAATGATGCCCGGTATGATCCATTGGCTGGTTCAGATGTGGTTTCTGCAGTTATTGACTCGGGTCATATTGCGCATGGGCAGGAATCATTGATATGTTTACTTCGTAAGTGCCTCCATGGCCAGAAGCAATCCCCTCGAGCTTGGCTTCATAGGTTTGATACTGTTATGAGAGCTCAGGATGTGACGCGCAGTGAGACAGGTTGTGGTCTCAGTATTCAGAAGGTCGCTATCCTTCTGAGGTTACTTGCCATATGGTTCCTTATGGACAGGGATGCTTTGCAGTGGGAGCTGCATGGTCTTGATGATGTTTCTCAGATACTTGGTTGTTTCAGTATAGAGAGGGGGAAGTTACTGAGTACTCCATTGCCTGTATTGGCTCCATACTTGAAACACAGTAGGTTTGACGATCATAGATCAGTTGAGCAGCAAGTTATGGTTGATATGGCAGCCATAGTACTTCATGCATCCATGACTGTGTTGAGACTTGGTTCTCACATGTTTGCCATTGGGGCTACACTTCCAGTTCTTGCTTCCGTTGCAGTGGGAGTTGGTAGCATGACTATGGTAGATTTTGGCAGTAGGGAAGCGGTTGTGGACATCAGGTCCTTATGCTTCCAGGAGCAGCATGCAAGTGATGCAGGTTGGGTAGACCAGCAGAGGTCTATTGTAGGTTATGTGCTTATGGTCACAGGTGGTACAGAGACATTTTCTCTGCACAGTGACAATTTGGGTGCTATGGACTTAGCACAAGAGCACGTGGTGGTGAGAGTTCACTCTCCCAGTGAGATCTGGCATGAGATCTTGGTTGACAGGCATCTACAGCTTGTCATTTTCTATCCTACAAACCTGATGTCTGCTAGCAGCTTATCCTCTATGCACTTTGCACATTGTAAAGTGCCGATGGGCGTAGGATGATGGTCTAGTCATCTTGTTTTTCAGCCTATGGCTGATTGTATTATGTGTACTATACTCCCTTAAAGGCACACTACCTTTAAGTGGGAGGTTGTTGGGGTAAAGGGCAGTGTGCCCACCCACTTGTACAGTGCCCATGTATACTCATATATATATGAAAGAGGAATAAGCTGGAGTAGCTTTTGCTCCACCACTTTTGGTGTCTCCTTATCCCTTTGTGTGTGCTCTCCTCTCTCACACCCCCCCCCTTCCCCCCTCCAAGGGGGTCTGGTGATCGTGGCCGCTAGCCCCCGCCCCCCTTCTCGTGGCCGCGTCGCCCCCCTTTCCCCCCCACCCCCCTTCCCCCCCTCCAAGGGGGTCTAGTGGCCACAGTCGCTAGCCCCCCCCCTTCCCCCTGTCTACGGGGGGCTGGCAGCTGTGGCCGCCAGCCCCCCCCCTTCCCCCCTCCAGGGGGGTCTGGCGGCCCCCCCCCTTCCGCCCCCCCTTCCCCCCCTCCCTCCCTTCCTCCCCCCACCAGACCCGCCCCCCCCTTCCCTCCCCCACCTGACTCCACCCCCTCCCTCCCCTCCCCCCTCCCTACCAAGACCGCCTTGCCCCCCCTCCCTCCCTCCCTCCCCTCCCCCCCGCCCCCACCCTTCCCTCCCCCCCTCCTCCCTACATCCCTCGACCCCGTTAGAACCCCCCCCCCCCGTCCCTCCCTCCCTCGACCCCGCCCTCGTCGCCCCTGCCCCTCCCTCCCCCCCCTCCCTACCCGGCTCCCCTCCCCTCTCCTCCCCCCCTTGACCCCGCCTCTACCTCTCCCTCCCCTCCCCCTCCCTCCCCTCCTACCTCTCCATCCTCTCCTTCTCCTCCCCTCCTGGTAGGAACCTTTCTCTCTCTAGTTCCTCTCTCTCTCTATTTCCTCTCTCTTCAAATTTTTTAAAAAAAATCTAGATAAAGAATTAATCAAAAAAATTTGCAAGTACCTGGAAAAAGTTTGTAAGTTTGCTCTTTGTTGCTTTCTTGCTCTTCCTTCCTTGCTTTCTTGATCATCCTTGCTTTCTTGCTTCAATGAATGAAATGAGGGGAGAATGAATGAAGAAGGAAGACTATATATAAGAAAAATTACGTTTTCCTCCTCCTCTCCTATTGGCTTTCCATTCCTTCCCTCTCTCCTATTGGCTTTTCATTTATCCCCTCTCCCATTGGCTCCCATTACTCCCCCTCTCCCATTGGATCCCCATCCCTCATCCCAATCTTCCATTAGCCCTCCCCCCATCCATTTCTTCTTCCTCCCCCATTGCCACCACTCCCATCCCACATTTCCAACACGTCCCATACTCCTCCCATTTCCCAAAATCCCATATTTTCCCATCTCACCCTCCTCTTTTTCATCCCCTATTAACTCCCCTCACTCATTTCACTCCCTTATTATCCTACTCCCCTATTACCTTCCCCTCTCCCATTCCATTCTTCCCTCCCCACTCTCACTTCCACTTCCCATTACTCACTTGCCATTTGAAAACTATTAATATATTATTATACTATTTTTTATACTTATTATCATACACTCCTATTACTTCCCTCTCCCATTCCACTCCTCCCTCCTCACTCCCACTTCCACTTCCCATTACTCACTTGCTATACACATTTGCAAACTATTAATATATTATTATATGATTTTTTATACTATTTGCAAACTTACATGTGGGCAAAATCACAGGTGTCAAAGCGATCCTATTGTGGTCATACAACAACTGTGCTTTTATTCAAGGGCGTATTTATCCTCATCAACAAGCTTATTTACTCAAGGTATGAAGTGCATAATTTGTGCACTAGGTGTTTACTTTGTTGTATCAAAATTGTTTGCCACACACACACATATACACATACCGAGAATTTTCTAATATTATCGCATCTAAATTTCTCCGATGGGCACAAAACTGTGTACACGCCTCAACCTAGGTCGTATTGACTTGCATACAAAGTGGTGCACCCATCCCATAAGTACTTGTTCGGATAACACACCAAACGTATTTTATGATGATTGTGCATAACACTAGGAACAAAATGGTGTATAATGTGAGATCGACTATGCAAAGCATATCCAATGGACACAAGACTTTGCACGTTCCTCAACCTAGGCAGTATTGACTTGTGTGCAAAGCGGCATCCCCATCCGATAATTACTTGTTTGAAAAATACACCTACGATCGTGTTTTTTGATGGTTGTACATGACACCAAGGCCAAAAACGGTATTTAATACTCAATCTACCATGTAAAGCATATCTGATGGGCACAATACTTTGCACGTGCCTCAAAAGCGGTGGTATGGTATTCCATGCAAAGTGGAACGCCCATTCAATAAGTACTTGGTATGATAATATACCTATTAAGAGCGTGTTCTTTGATGGATGTGCATAACACTAGGGGGAAAATGGTATATAATGTGTGATCCCCCATGCAAAGCATAACTGATAGACACAATACTGTGCACGCACATCAACCTAGTTGAAATTGACTTTCTTACAAAGTGGCTCCCCCATCTGACAAGTACTTTTTAGAATATCACACCTAGGACCATGTTTTTTATTGGTTGTTGTCCATGACACTAAGGTAAAAACGCTGATTTATGCTTAATCGACAATGCAACGCATATGCGATCATCACAATACTTTGCACACATCTCAACCTAGGTATTATTGACTTACATGCAAAGTGGCATGCCCATCCCATAAGTACTTAGTCGAATAACACATCTAGGACCACGTTTTTTGACGGTTGTGCATGACACTAAGGCCAAAACAGTGTTTAATGCTTGTTCGACAATGCAAAGCATATACGATGGGCACAATACTTTGCATGAGTCTCAAAAATTGTGGTATTGTATTGCATGCAAAGTGGTACACCCATCTGATAAGCAGTTGGTCAGATAACACACCTAAAAGCATGTTTTTTTATGGTTGTGCATGACATTGAGGCACAAACGGAGTTTAATACGTGATATATCATGCACATTACATCTGATGGGCACAATACTTTGCACCCACCTCAACCTAGATGTTAATGAGTTGCATGAAAAGTGGCGTGTCAGTTAGATAAGTACTTGATCCGATACCACACCTAGGACCGTGTTTTTTACAAATGTGCTTGACACTAAGGCAAAAACGGTGTTTTATGCTTGATCAACAATGCAAAGCATATCCGATGGGCACAGTACTTTGCACACACCTTCAACTAGGTGGAATTGACTTACATGCAAAGTGGCACACCCATCCCATAAGTGCTTGATCGGATAATATACCTAGCAGAGTGTTTTTTTATGGATGTGCATGACACTAGAGCAAAAATAGTATCTAATGCTCGATCGACCATGCAAAGGATATCCAATGGGCACAACACTTTTCCTACACCGCAAACTAGGTGGTATTGAAATTTTCTCAAAGAGGCACACCCATCCGATAAGTACTTGGTCAGATAACACACCTAAGGGCGTGTTTTTTTGCGGATGTGCATGACACTAGAGCAAAAATAGTATTTAATGCTCGATCGACCATGCAAAGGATATCCGATGGGCACAACACTTTTCGTACACCTCAACCTAGGCAGTATGGAAATGTTCTCAAAGAGGCACACCCATCTGATAAGTACTTGGTTAGATAACACACCTAAGGGCATGTTTTTTTGTGGATGTGCATATCACTAGAGAAAAACTGGTGTATAATGCATGATCGACCATGCAAAGCATATCGGATCGTGATAATACTGTGCACGCACCTCAACGTAGTTGAAATGGACTTGCATGCAAAGTGTAGCCCCCATCCGATAAGTACTTGTTTGAATAACACACCTAGGACCATTTTTTTTCATGGTTGTGCATGACACTAAGGCAAAAACGGTGTTTTATGCTTGATCGACAATGCAAAGCATATCTGATGGGCACAATACTTTGCACACACCTTCAACTAGGTGGAATTGACTTACATGCAAAGTGGCACGTCCACCCCATAAGTGCGTGATCGCATAACATACCTAGCAGCGTGTTTTTTTACGGATGTGCATGACACTAGAGCAAAAATAGTATTTAATGCTCGATCGACCATGCAAAGGATATCCGATGGGCACAACACTTTTCGTACGCCTCAATCTAGGTGCTATTGAAATGTTCTCAAAGAGGCACACCCATTCGATAAGTACATGGTCAGATAACACACCTAAGGGCGTGTTTTTTTGCGGATGTCCATATCACTAAGGAAAAAATGGTGTATAATGCGTGATCGACCATGCAAAGCATATCCGATGGTGACAATACTTTGCACACACCTCAACGTAGTTGAAATAGACTTGCGTGCAAAGTGGAGCCCCCATCCAATAAGTACTTGTTTGAATAACACACCTACAGCCGTGTTTTTATATGGTTGTGCATGACACAAAGCCAAAAACAATGCTTTATGCTTGATTGACGATGTAAAGCATATTCGATGGGCACAATACTTTGCACACACCTTCAACTAGGTGGAGTTGACTTACATGCAAAGTGGCATTCCCATCGCATAACTACTTTATTGGGTAACACACCTAGCAGCATGTTTTTTTATGAATGTGCATGACACTAAGGCAAAAATGGTATTTAATGCTCGATCGACCATGCAAAGCATATCCGATGGGCACAATACTTTTCCTAGACCTTAACCTAGGTGGTATTGAAATGTTCTCAAAGAGGCACACCCATCCAATAAGTACTTGGTTAGATAACATACCTAAGGGCATGTTTTTTTGCGGATGTGCATATCACTACGGGAAGAACATTGTATAATGCGTAATCGACCATGCAGAGCATATCCGATGGTGACAATACTTTGCATGCATCTCAACCTAGTTGAAACAAACTTGCGTGCAAACTGGATCCCCCATCCGATAAGTACTTGTTTGAATAATACACTTAGGACCATGTTTTTTCATGGTTGTGCATGACACTAAGGCAAAAATGTCATTTTAAACTTGATCGACAATGCAAAGCATATCCGATGGGCACAATACTTTGCACACACCTTCAACTAGGTGGAATTGACTTACATGCAAAGTGGCACACCCATCTCATAAGTGCTTGATCAGATAACATACCTAGCAGCGTGTTTTTTTAACGGATGTGCATGACACTAGAGCAAAAATAGTATTTAATGCTCGATCGACCATGCAAAGGATATCCGATGGGCACAACACTTTTCCTACACTGCAAGCTAGGTGTTATTGAAATGTTATCAAAGAGTCACACCCATCCGATAAGTACTTGGTCAGATAACACACCTAAGGGCGGTTTTTTTGCAGATGTGCATATCACTAGGGAAAAAATGGTGTATAATGCGTGATCGACCATGCAAATCATATCCGATGGTGACAATACTTTGCGCGCACCTCAACGTAGTTGAAACAGACTTGCGTGTAAAGTGGAGCCCCCATCCGATAAGTACTTGTTTAATTAACACACTTAGGACCGTGTTTTTTAATGGTTGTGCATGACACTAAGGCAAAAACGGTGTTTTATGCTTGATCGACAATGCAAAGCATATCTGATGCGCACAATACTTTGTACACACCTTCAACTAGGTAGAATTAACTTACATGCAGAGCGGCACTCCCATCCCATAAGTGCTTCATCAGATAACTTACCTAGCAGCGTGTTTTTTTACGGATGTGCATGATACTAGAGCAAAAATAGTATTTATTGCTCGATCGATCATGCAAAGGATATCCGATGGGCACAACACTTTTCGTACACCTCAACCTAGGTGGTATTGGAATGTTCTCAAAGAGGCACACCCATCCGATAAGTACTTGGTCAGATAACACACCTAAGGGCGTGTTTTTTTACGGATGTGCATATCACTCGGGAAAAAATGGTGTATAATGCATGATCGACCATGCAAAGCATATCCGATGGTGACAATACTTTGCACGCACCTCAACGTCCTTGAAACGGACTTGCATACAAAGTGGAGCCCCCATCCGATAAGTACTTGTTTGAATAACAACCTAGGACCGTGTTTTTTCATGGTTGTGCATGACACTAAGGCAAAAATGGTGTTTTATGCTTGATCGACAATGCAAAGCATATCCGATGGGAACAATACTTTGCACACACCTTCAACTAGGTGGAATTGACTTACGTGCAAAGTGGCACACCCATCCCATAAGTGCTTGATCGGATAACATACCTAGCAGCGTGTTTTTTTACGGATGTGTATGACACTAGAGCAAAAATAGTATTTAATGCTCGATCGACCATGCAAAGGATATCCGATGGACACAACTTTTCGTATGCCTCAACCTAGGTGGTATTGAAATTTTCTCAAAGAGGCACACCCATCTGATAAGTACTTGGTCAGATAACACACCTAAGGGCATGTTCTTTTGCGGATGTCCATATCATTAGGGAAAAAATGGTGTATAATGCATGATCGACCATCCAAAACATATCCGATGGTGACAATACTTTGAACGCACCTCAATGTAGTTGAAACGGACTTGCGTGCAAAGTGGAACCCCCATCTGATAAGTACTTATTTGAATAACACACCTACAGCCGTGTTTTTATATGGTTGTGCATGACACAAAGGAAAAAATAGTGTTTTATGCTTGATCAACAATGCAAAGCATATCCGATGGGCACAATACTTTGCACACACCTTCAACTAGGTGGAATTGACTTACATGCAAAGTGGCATTCCCATCGCATAAGTACTTGATCGGATAACACGCCTAGCAGCGTGTTTTTTTACGGATGTGCATGACACTAAGGCCAAAACAATGTTTAATGCTCGATTGACCATGTAAAGCATACCTGACGGGCATAATACTTTTCCTAAACCTTAGCCTAGGTGGTATTGAAATGTTCTCAAAGAGGAACACCCATCCGGTAAGTACTTGGTCAGATAACTTACCTAAGGGCATGTTTTTTTGTAGATGTGCATATCACTACAGGAAAAACATTGTATAATGCATAATCGACCATGCAGAGCATATCCGATGGTGACAATACTTTGCACGCATCTCAACCTAGTTGAAACGGACTTGCGTGCAAACTGGAGCCCCCATCCAATAAGTACTTGTTAGGACCGTGTTTTTTTATGGTTGTGCATGACACTAAGGCAAAAACGGTGTTTTATGCTTGATCGACAATGCAAAGCATATCCCATGGGCACAATACTTTGTACACACCTTCAACTAGGTGGAATTGACTAACATGAAAAGTGGCACTCCCATCCCATAAGTGCTTGATCGGATAACATACCTAGCAGCGTGTTTTTGTTACGGATGTGCATGACACTAGAGCAAAAATAGTATTTAATGCTCGATCGACCATGCAAAGGATATTCGATGGGCACAACACTTTTCGTACGCCTCAACCTAGGTGGTATTGAAATGTTCTCAAAGAGGCACACCCATCCAATAAGTACTTGGTCAGATAACACACCTAAGGGCGTGTTTTTTTGCGGATCTGCATATCACTAGAGAAAAAATGGTGTGTCAGGCATGATCGACCATGCAAAGCATATCCGATGGTGACAATACTTTGCACACACCTCAACATAGTTGAAACGGACTTGCGTGCAAAGTGGAGCCTCCATCTGATAAGTACTTGTTTGAATAACACACCTAGGACTGTGTTTTTTCATGGTTGTGCATGACACTGAGGCAAAAACGGTGTTTTATGCTTGATCGACAATGCAAAGCATATCCGATCAGCACAATACTTTGCACACACCTTCAACTAGGTGGAATTGACTTACATGCACCTGCCCATCCCATAAGTGCTTGATCGGATAACATACCTAGTAGCATGTTTTTTTACGGATGTGCATGACACTAGAGCAAAAATAGTATTTAATGCTGGATCGACCATGCAAAGGATATCCGATGGGCACAACACTTTTTGTAGTTGAAACGGACTTGTGTGCAAAGTGGAGCCCCCATCCGATAAGTACTTGTTTGATTAACACACCTGGGACCGTGTTTTTTCATGGTTGTGCATGACACTAAGATAAAAACGTTGTTTTATGCTTGATCGACAATGCAAATCATATCCGATGGGCACAATACTTTGCACACACCTTCAACTAGGTGGAATTGACTTACATGAAAAGTGGCACTCTCATCCCATAAGTGCTTGATCGGATAACATACCTAGCAGTGTGTCTTTTTATGGATGTGCATGACACTAGAGCAAAAATAGTATTTATTGCTCGATCGATCATGCAAAGGATATCCGATGGGCACAACACTTTTTTTATACCTCAACCTAGGTGGTATTTGAATTTTCTCAAAGAGGCACACCCATCCGATAAGTACTTGGTCAGATAACACACCTAAGGGCGTGTTTTTTTGCGGATGTGCATATCACTTGGGAAAAAATGGTGTATAATGTGTGATCGACCATGCAAAGCATATCCGATGATGACAATACTTTGCACGCACATCAATGTAGTTGAAAGACACTTGTGTGCAAAGTGGAGCCCCCATTTGATAAGTACTTGTTTGAATAACACTCCTAGGGCTGTGTTTTTATATGGTTGTGCATGACACTAAGGCAAAAACGGTGTTTTATGCTTGATCCACAATGCAAAGCATATCCGGTGGGCACAATACTTTGCACACACCTTCAACCAGGTGGAATTGACCTACATGCAAAGTGGCATTCCCATCGCATAAGTACTTGATCGGATAACACACCTAGCAGCATGTTTTTTTTACGGATGTGCATGACACTAAGGCAAAAATGGTATTTAATGCTCGATAGACCATGCAAAGCATATCCGATGGGAGCAATACTTTTCCTATGCCTTAACCTAGGTGGTATTGAAATTTTCTAAAAGAGGCTTACCCATCCGATAAGTACTTGGTCAGATAACATACCTAAGGGCGTGTTTTTTTGCAGATGTGCATATCACTACGGGAAGAACATTGTATAATGTGTAATCGACCATGCAGAGCATATCCGATGGTGACAATACTTTGCATGCATCTCAACCTAGTTGAAACAGACTTGCGTAAAAAGTGGAGCCCCCATCCAATAAGTACTTGTTTGATTAACACACTTAGGATCGTGTTTTTTCATGGTTGTGCATGACACTAAGCCAAAAATAGTGTTTTATGCTTGGTCGACAATGCAAAGCATATCCGATGGGCACAATACTTTGCACACATTTTCAACTAGGTGGAATTGACTTACATCCAAAGTGGCATGCCCATCCCATAAGTGCTTGATTGGATAACATACCTAGCAGTGTGTTTTTTTATGGATGTGCATGACACTAGAGCAAAAATAGTATTTAATGCTCGATCGACCATGCAAAGGATAACTTGGCATGTCCATCTGATGAGTACTTTATCGGATAACTTCTCCTACCAATAAATTAAGTACTAATTAAAAATTATAATAAATGAGCAGATTATTAAAAAGAGACTAATATTTATGTAATTGTTGCTACTGCAGCTTGCTTGCGAAGGACTCTCACAAAGGAGATGGCTATAGATTTTGTTCCAGGGATGGATGTGATTTTATGTAGCAAAAGAGAAGTAGTTGCATTTGCTACAATCCATGATAGTGATCCCAATTCAGTTTGCCACTTTTGAAGACTTGGCGAAGATAAGGTGGCAGTTACTGTATCAAAGATTCTTAGTGCACATGTTGAGCTAAAGTATAAATGTGGAGATATGGAAACACTTGGAGATGTTATGCCCTACAATACATCCAACAAATCATTTATAGCATGGGACAAAGATGAGACTTATGCAATAGACATTATCAAGAATACAAAGTGCACCACCTTGGATTTTACTATAGGGGACATTTTACAAATGAGATCATTTGCAAATAAGACTGTAGCAGAAGGTGAAGTATTGGGATTTGAAAAAGTGGAGCAATGGTCATTTGCACAGATGAGGATTTTAAAAGTCACTGATGATGGTATGGTTGATAACATAACATCCTTATGTGATCCCTACTATGAGGTAGGCAAGAATATGAGATGGAGCATGCAATTTTTAAACATGAGAAAGAGGCACGTGGTTTTCAATGATAAAGACAAGGTATACTACAATATCAAAGGACCTAAAAAGTGTGCCCATGTGCTAGGCTCTATCACTTCAAATGTGGATGATTTCAATATACTCAATTATAGAAGTGACATCTTATCTGGAGTGGATGAGTTCATTGGTTCCGAGAAACAAAATGATTTTAGAAGCGAAGCCTTATCTGGGGTGGATGAATTCTTGCATAGTGAGAAGGGCAAAGGTTTCAATAGCGATTTCTTGTCAAGTGTGGATGAGTTCATGCATATTAACAAACATGGTGTCAATCAAGCTTGTGGATTTGTGAAAGCCATGCAAGATGTCCCAATGAGTGATGTTCTCTCAGGAGTGGAAGAGTTTCAAGGTTCTCAATACTCTCATAGAATATTGAATTCATTGAATGGTCCTAAGAGTATGTTAAAAATGAGGATGAGATCAACAGAGGATTATTCAATATTTAACTTTGATTGTGATATGGCCAAGGATGCAATGACCAATCATGGATGCTTGGTTACAAACAAATGTGAGGAGAAGAAGTGCATAAATACAGATAACAACGTGCACAAGGAACGAAAACGGTCATACATATGCATGAAGAGAAAGCGAATCCAGGCAGATCCACAAAAGCAACCAAAGAGGAAGAGAGTAATGAAGGAGGAGAACATGTTAAATGCATTGGGATATCTATATTGCAAGCGAAGATGTATGCGCTTCATTGATCTTGCAGACATCAAGGAATGTAGAGGACACGTGTGGCAAAGAAGAGGAAGCAAAAAAAATGAATACCTTCTCACAAGTCTCTCTTGCTTTCTTCAGAATGGCAATAAAAGGCTAAGTTCAAGACAAAAGGTAAAACCTCTCATAAATGGAAAAAGGATTTGCAATAAGGCATATCGCAATATTACTGGATTATCCCATGGTACATATTGGGATTTAGTCACCAAGGCAAAGGGCGGCAACAAATTTAGCATTCACGATAATAGAGGAAGGTCCAAATCAAGAATCTCAACTATCAGGGCAGCAGCAATTTTGCAAGACCTCATACATGAAAATGCTTTACCTCAACCCCATATATCTACCAAACTCCCTAACGGTGACGCGATCACTAAAATGCACCTTCCAATGGGCTTGACAAAGCTCAAAGTATTTGACTCTATTGTAGAAAAGCAAAGGCAAAGAGGGGATGCCATAGCTTCTTCTCATACTTTGTATACTCTTTGGAAGAAGAACTTTGGATATGTTAAAATCCCAAGGAGGCAAAAAATGTCAAAGTTACAACAACATTGCCTCGTTTTTTTGCCACTCCACCTAAATTACAAGGAAAGCACTTTCTAAAGACACATCTATGTGGAGTGCTAGTGCATGGAATTAAGTTCTGCAACAAATATATGGATTGATTCCTTGCATCTACATGATAGCAATCAAGTTGTAACATCTATTATGAAGGCAATTCGCAATGTACATGCAGAAAAAGGTCGCCTACCACTGACTTTGAGAATACAAGTTGATAATTGCTGGCGAGAAAATAAGAATGCACTCATGTTTGCATTCTGCTCCATGCTAGTTGCTCATCGAATCTTCAATGAGGTCGAATGTGGATTTTTGTATGTTGGGCATACACATGAGGATATCGATCAGGTTTTTAGCACAGTTTCAAGGGAGCTTAAATGCAAGGATGTGGAGACAATAGATGACTTGGTAAAAAGATGTGGCAAGCAAGTTGGTGGTCGCAAGAAAAGTATAGTATGTGAGAGGCTTGAAAGAATGTATGATTGGAAGAGCTTCATTCTACCTTTCATACAAACGGGTGGTGATGCATTGACAGGTCATACCAATCCACACTACTTTTGTTTTTTTTCTTAAGATAAAAAACCCGTAATGCAATGGCAACATTATTCTCATGATACAAAATGGGAACCCGACGAACCTTACAGTCTCTTAACTTCAATTCCCAGCAAGGAAAGGTATCCAACATGGGCTCCTATACAAGAATTCAATGAGAGGTCTAACTGTGAAATAGAAGGATTAAAAGCATTTATTACATACAAAGAGGAAATGCTCCGGATTCGAAGCCTACTTGGAGAGAACACACTACCACTGTAATTAACAAGACACGAAATTTAATAAAGGACCTTGAGAGAATGCGAGGCTCAAAGGATGTCAAGGAAGAATGCAATATGTTTTGGCCAAATGCTCATAACGATTTGCGCCCAGCTCCAGTCTTTGAAAATGAATTTGTATCATTACTCTCACATCCATATTGTGGACCAAAGAGGAGAGATTTTATGCCACAAGTAGATGTAGAGGTCGATTGTTTTGTTGTGGTTCGGCCATCGGATGATGAATATGAGAATGTGAAGTTTTGGGTTGCAAAAGTAGTTGATGTGCAAAGAGATGACCAAGGGAGAGCTACAACATTTACAGCAGTATGGTATGAGCCAAAGGGTAGGAAGGAGAATATGGATAACAACACATTGTATACTAATTGTATAATGAAGGAGTGGGTCCCAAATGATGAAGCGGTCTCTCCAGTTTCGACGGAGACAATCATAGTGTCTTGGCATTTAAGGGCAAAGAAATCAAAGAAGCGCATGGGATATGAGGTAGAAGGAAAAATAAAAATACCACAGCAAACTATTTTGCATATACACGAATTTTTAAGGATGCTCGCCATGGAGGAAGTAGAAGGAGACAGCGCAAATGAAGAATGTCCATGATTAAAGCTTTGTATTGAAGTCCATTGAAGGATTTTATTTGGGTACTAGGCAAGAAGCCAATCCAAGACAATTATAATCAGAGTCATCACCTCCTATGTCAAATGAGAGTCAAAATATGCACTGGATGTCACCCAAGGGTCAAGGCTTGCCAAGATAATAGGGAGTTAATGTAGATGGCACCTAGCAAGGGACTATCATATTGAGCAATAAGACAATGGGGAGTCAATGCACCCAAGGGGCAAGGCTTGGCAAGATAACTTGTGGGAGTTAATGCAGATGGCACATGTATTTTGCACTGGATGTCACCCAAGGGTCAAGGCTTGGCAAGACAATAGGGAGTTAATGCAGATGGCACCTGGCAAGGGACTATCGCATTGAGCAATAAGACAGGAGTCAATGCACCCAAGGGGCAAGGCTTGGCAAGACAAGTGGGAGTCAAATTATGCAGATGGCACCTGGCAAGGGACTATCGTGACATTGAGCAATAAGACAATGGGGAGTCAAATTATGTAGATGGCATGAATTGAGGCTCTTTAAGAGCAACAATTTAAATTGTAAACATATGTTCAATCTACATCATTTTGGATATAAAGACTCTAGCTGAGAGCAACGTCTCTCAATGTAATCATATAATAATAGCTATAATTGCTATTATACCTCTTTGGTTCAATACAAAACTTGGGTCTTATGGCATCATGTCTTTTTTCTATTTATTAAAAGTTTTAAAAATTTTGTGCATATTGCGAGTGACAATGTTATTTTCATGAAATATTTAAGTCTCCTTTCATGGATTTATAAATTTATCACATCAAGGAAAAACGTCAAGGAAAAATATTAAAAATAATTAAATTAACAAATAACTTAGATATAGCTAGAATTTCTAATATAGGATTATTTCAAATTCTTGCATGTTGGTGCAAAAGTATAGATTGAAAAAACAATATTTTTATGTGAATATGATAGTGCCACAAAGTGAACTTTTGATTTGGGAAGAATATTTTCAGAAAGTAAAATTTTGATTTGGGAATGATATTTTCACAAAGGAAAGTTTTCATTTGGGAAGGATTTTTGGGCTTCGTCCAAAAACAACACAAAAAGTCCAAAATTAATGAAATAGGTGTTCCTCATTGACATAAGCCATCAAGGTAGTTTCGCCAGTGAAACCCATTTGAAGTAGGTCTTCCAAGGTAGTTTCGCCAATAAAACCCATTTGAAGTAGGTCTTCCAAGGTAGTTTCACTGGCAAAACTACCATGGGAAGCACTTTTAAAAGTGGCATAACTTTCACATCCAATGTCAAAATATAGTCATTCAGCCACTCAAATTGATCGAAAAACCCCATTTGAGCATAACTACGTGGTTATATTTTGGAAAATATTGCATATATAGAATTAAATATTTCATATATTTTATAAGAGTGATATATAAGTCCAAGTTAATACTTATTTATAGTAATTTAAACTTCTTTATAAACATATCCATAAATATATTGTTATCTATGCTATTAAAATACTAGAAAGCTCTTGTCATATTTTTATAAATGTGTTTAATAAGTAAGTATATACGTATAATATTATTACATTGAGACTGATTATGAGGGATGTTTCTTAAAGGAATTATTTTTCAACACTTTTTAAAGGTAATAACAGGGGTATAAAGGAAGTCTATGTAGAAGAAAATTTATGTTATGTAAAATTGAATGAGTGACAATTTTATATGTTTTTATGATAAAGGGATCTAGTTCTAGTGAAAATAAAAGTGTAAAAACCATGTTTCCTAAAGAAATACAAATTTTTAATCTCCTTAAAAACACGCTCAGATAAACCTGCTCATGGGTTTTTGCTCGTAAAATTAACGCATCCACCTACAACTACAAGGCTATATGTATCTTCCCAAGCACCAAAGTAGTCTTCAAATGCAAACTATTGGCAATCCCATAAGTTCAACCATCGCCATAACCAGGGTCCTACATGTTTAACCAAAAAATTATGCTTCCAATGCACAAGGACTGAATCTAACTTTGGGAGTACACAAAATGTCCCTTCTGGATTTCCAGTACACTTGTAGATGGTGTCATCTAGAAGCACGGTACCCAACACATCATAGAAAGGGTATCTCTCCTAGAAATACCATAGGTCCTTTTGAAAAAGATTGGTTTCCCATCAAAAATGGTGAAATGTGCCCTGTCACAATATTCTTGATCCAAAAATCTTGAGATAACATTATCCAGGCCAAGAAAACACAACTTAAAGCACTGCAACAAGTTGCATCTCTGTTGGGAGCTCCCTATATATACGTTGAACCATCGAGAAGCTCAACACAAAAAAGTCTCTGCGTCCTCTGGCACTAGAAATGTCAAGTCATGATCCAATCCTCCATGGAAGTCTCATACTTGCCATGCGTGATGATGCCATCAAGCTAGAATAGCTGCTTCTCATGATTGTGATGATAAATCAACACACCATTCATGTCTATCACAAGTGCACATCATTTTGCATTCTTGCTCTCTGGGATCATGTAATAGTCAGGTCCTAGGAGAGACAACAAAATGCTACTCTCTAAGTTCATGAGGGGTATTGCGATATTGCTCGTACAGTGAATGATCACTAGCTTTGCAGCATATCTTTTTAGTGCTCTCCTATGTTGACCTAGATGTGAACCACATGTTATCTTTGCACTCATCTTAGGCCAGAGTTTGAAAGGACCTTTTGTGTACATGTCCAATGGTAATTTTTTATTACCTATACAAACCACAACATGATCGAGCTTCATCAAGGCACCTCTCTCCATCTCTCGCTCTCTCATTAAGCTAACACATGTTTATACACAGGTACAAATATCTACAACTCTGAATTTTTGAACTGTAATTTTAATAAGATACAATTCCCTACCCAACTTTTAAGTTCTTCGAGGGGAGTGATGAGGTAAGTAGTCACAAACCTCAAATGCAAGATAGTATAAGATTAATGTATGATAATCAAATTATTTTAAGGTTTATGATCTCTGTTCAGATGGAGAGCATGCACAATAACTAGAAGACATTTAGACTACAATAAGAGACATCACAATTATACCAATGACTTGATTAAGATGGCATTTCATTACATGGGATAAACCCAGATTCCAAATCTAAAAATTACAATCTCTTGCAGGCCTATGGGCAGTGCATACAAGATTTAAGGTTAGCTACAAGACTTGCATCCTTCTCAAGAACCTTTTCAACATTACTTGGTGTTTTAGTCCTTGTTGCCCTGCTAGTAGGCATCAATGCAGTTGATGGACTGGCCTCAGCTGCATTGTTCTACGAGGTCTTGCGCTTTGTCAGTACCTTTATCCATTGTCCCACAGTCAGCCCATCTAGACTCATCTCTTGGTTGGGAGCAGCATCTTATAGTTGTGGCTGCTTCTATGAGATCATCCAAACCTACCTGTGCAAGTATATCACCCATCTGTGTGTCTGTTCCATCTTCTAATTCAACCACTTTTTTAGCACTCTGTACAGACCTTGCCTGACAAAGGTGTTATCTCATCACCAATAAATGTACAATCAGGTGAATCTCTTCCAACCTTTTCTGATGACCTTGCCTATTCATTATCAAAAACAACTTTCCAAAAAGGAGAATGGGGCTCATGTCCTGGGCTAAGGCCAGGAGTCTTCTCATGGGCTATGTTGCCTAAGAAAGGTGCAGGCTTAGCAGTAAATGCATGTGTGCATGTGCAAGTACTCCAAGATTGTCTGATGATCCTACCTATGAATTATCAACAAAAACTGCATCCACTGAACATGCCAAACTTCAAATGAAGATTTTATCCCGGTGGAAAAAACACATGCAAACTAATGCAAGAACACATTTAGTAATCATGTAGTCATGCACAGAAAAGCACTACCAATAAATATACAAAGCACTCCCTGAAAACCATCACAAAGCACATGATGCACTTGCACAGCCCCATGCAAAGCATATGCAAAGAAGTCCAAAAGTAGAAGGAAAGCAAACAAAAATCCAAACCGACTGCTTAAGCATTGCAAACCATTCACAAAAGCACTGGCAAAATCAAGCAGTCAGAAAGCAATGCCAAAGCACTACCAAACCACTCACAAGCAGTGCAAAAGCAATGTCTTGAGGGAGCAATGTCAGTACCCTTGCCACTATGGCCCTTGCCCCTAAAGGAGACCCCTCAAGGGCGATATTAACAAATAGATTTATTTCTAGAGTCTTTTCTAGAGATAAGCATTTGTCAATATGGCCCTTGAGGGGTCCCCTTTAGGGACAAGGGCCATATTACCGACCGTTTATCTCTAGAAAAGAGCACAGTTTTTATCTTTGTTCTAGCGACTTACCTCTAGATATTGAAGCCTTGCTAGTTAGCATAGAATACATGCTAGCTAGCATAGACCAAATGTTGTTTCACACACAAAAATGCTAATAGGTAGAAAATATATTATAAATACACACAATAAATGCTAACTACTAGAGAACACATGGTACCTAACATAGAACACACATAGCAGTTGTAAAGTAGTCACAAAGCACTGCTAAGCATTGACAAGCACACATACAAAGCAGTGCTAAAGCAGTGAGACCCACAAAGCACATGTAGAGTACTTTGGGGGCCTCGGTGCTGTATGTGTGCTTCTCAATGCTTAGCAATGACCAAGTAGATAGAAAGCAGTGCTAAAGCACTACCAAACCACTCACAAGTAGTGCTAAAGGACTGCAAAAGCACTCACAAAAGCAAGCATTCACAAAGCAGTGCCAAAGCACATGTAGAGTACTTTGCATATTCCATGTAAAGCAGTCTAAAAATGCAAAGGAGTGACCAAATAGTCAGAAAGCAGTGCCAAAGCACTACCAAACCAATCGCAAGCAGTGCAAAAGCACTCACAAAAGCAAGCAGTTCACAAAGCAGTGCCAAAGCATACTGAAAGCAATGACTGTTTACATGGAAAGCAAGTTTAAAAGAGAAAGCAGTGGTAAAGCAGTCACAAAGCATTGCTAAGCATTGACCAAGCACACATACAAGCAGTGAGACCCACAAAGCACATGTAGAGTACTTCGCATATGCCATGTAAAGCAATCTAAAAATGCAAAGCAGTGACCAAGCAGTCAGAAAGCAATGCCAAAGCACTACCAAACTAGTCACAAGCAGTGCAAAAGCACTCACAAAAGCAAGCAATCACAAAGTAGTGCCAAAGCATACTAAAAGCAATGACTATTTACATGGAAAGAAGTTTTAAAAGAGAAAGCAGTGGCAAAGCACAGCTAAGCATTGGCAAGCACACATACAAAGTAGTGCCAGAGCAGTGAGACCCACAAAGCACATGTAGAGTACTTTGCATATGTCATGTAAAAAAGTCTAGAAATGCAAAGCAGTGACCAAGCAATCAAAAATTAGTGCCAAAGCACTACCAAACCAATCACAAGCAGTGCAAAAGCACTCACAAAAGCAAGCAGACATAAAGCAGTGTCAAAGCAATCTGAAAGCAATGACTGTTTATAGGAAATCAATTTTAAAAGAGAAAGTAGTGATAAAGTAGTCACAAAGCATTGACAAACCATTGAAAAGCACATGTAAAGAATTACAGAAATAGAAAGATAGAAAGTAGTGGGCAACCAGTCACAAAGAATATATGCAATACATAAAAGCCAAGCAAAATAGGGAGGCATACCAATTAATGAGCATAAAACCATCGATTTTGCTACTGTGTGGATTTTTTCCAAGCAACCCTCCACCCTACAATGTGTGTCTTCCAAACATAGATTTGCAAAACAAAACTAGTGATAAGGATGGCCACATGCAAGCACACACACCACAATAAATTATTTTCTATCAATAGTAAAGCCACATCCACCATAGGGCTGTGCAATCATAAGACACATTGAACCCTCACCTTCTGTACTAGCAATTGTTGGTGGGGATGGGAAAATAAAAAGACGTTGATTGGACTGGACTCTTTCCATCATTGTTTTAGCAAAATAATATTGTTGCTCCCTCGTATGAAAGACAGCATACTTTTCACGTAATTGTGCGTGCATGTCAAAACAACAAAAAAACTGATCTCAGGTAAACACAATGGACTATGGAAACATCACAAAAAAACTTAAGGACTGACGCTATTAGGAAAATTGGGAAATTCTCATTTGGGACTCTCCAAATTGGTTGAGTACCAGAGAAATGTTCCTCTTATATACATTTTGTTTAATGGAGTTTGATATAAATTCTCAATGTAGCACTTGTATCTTAGCAATATCTTGTAGATTTTCTTCTAATTGTATAAAATGTTTCTAGCTTGATTGAGCTTAAGGAATGCATGCGCTTTCAAATGAGCTATGCTGTGGACTTGGTTTGCATGTTTTTTTTTTGCAAATCCTCTTGTGATCAATTTTGATGATGAATATGTTTTATAAACAAAGTTTATATGATAGGTGCTTAAGTTGCAAAGGGTTGCATTCACACATGTTTCATGAATTATGGGACTATTGTGTAGGCCTTCATAGTAGTAGAAAGGAACGGACACGAGGTTCTAGCATAGACTAAGGGCCAAACCACGTGCAAGTGCAAATCTCCAAATTCGAGGTAGCCCATCATGATTTTGACACTAGAAATCAAGGGATCTAGTTGCAAGTGCTAGTAGCAATCATTACACATCGATATGGCAAAAATCAAAGATCACCTATACATCCCCACAAATCCTAGGCTCCTATTTACAATTATGAACTCTACAGCTAAAAATGCATAGTTTCCCCTTATATGGACTTAGAACTTAGTAGGTAACACACCATTTTTTGGTTTGGCTTTAGAACGAAGAGACAAGAATTCAAAGACAGATCATAGAAGAACATCCCATTATTAAATGGCATTCCATATATGGGCATTTCAAGACATTATAAAGATGTTGGCAAAACACCACCAGCAATGATGCATCATCAAAACCTTTTTGGAAATCTAATTGTTCATGTATGCACATAAGTAATGCCACAAAACCTTCGAGAGAAAAAGGAAAATATAAACCAACTAAGGGAAAGAAAAGATCACTCTAAAGCTAAGTGTGAGACAATTGTAGAGATTAAGAAGAATGCAACCAATAACTAAAATGCCTAAGATGAGAGCTTGGTTATGCATTGTCTTGCGATACTGCACAGAGCTTTCTTTGACCTTTGGAAGAATGGAAAAGAGCATAGATGGGGTTGCGTACACTCACGCAGTTACAATAACCTTTCTCCAATATACTAAAGGATTGAGATGACGCTCGAATATAAAAGTGAAGCAATATAATATATCAAGTTTCCTTATGATTCTATGGGGCATACGTTTTTCAATTTGGATATAATGGAACCTAGGTAGAAGAGAAGGGGAGAGGCCAAAACAAACCAAGGTCGATTTTAGTGCTCTCTTTACTCTCCAGTACTTTTGTTACTCTGTTTGTACATCTGCACATTTCCGGGTACCCTATGTGGAATATCCTTGAGAGTAGCCTTGCTCATCCTCTCGGTACCCTAACCCTCAAAATAAACTTGAGGCACCGATGCTTGTGGCCTTGCTGGGAAGCAATGTACCCTTGGGCGTAGCCAAGCACATTTTGTAGACTAAGGGCCTTAGCACATGGATGGGGCTAGCATTAGGATGGGAATAATTTTGTCATCATTACTCCCATCCTACACCAAGAGGTCTAGGATGGATTTAGAATGGGAGTAGCCACTTTTTCTCCCATCTTGGACCATGGCCTCTAGACCCTAGCAACCAGAATGGGTTCCCCTTTTTTAGGGATTCAAAAGCATGGAAGGATGCTCGAAGGATGACATGTGTCCTTGTCCCCACAAGGTCCCCACCTCTTAAACACATGAAATGATGCCATGTGTCCTCTTCCTCCTAAACCCATCCCTAGTTCTTTTTTTGTTAGCACATGGTGGGATGGGAATAGGATAGAAATATACATGGGACCACTTGGGACCACCTTTTCCCATTCCCATCCTATTTATTCCCATGTGCTAAGTCCCTAAGTAGGAGGGGAGGGGTTTGTCCATGCTTTAGTTCACTGTAATGGAGATATTATTCAAGCTTGTGGCTGATCTCCTTATCTTCCTGAAGCAAGCTGTAGCCTTGATGAGCGTATCCGTGGCCTACAAGGCAACTCATGTTGAGGTCATGGGGATTTCCTTTGTGTAGTCTGTGGCCTTAGCAGCTTCCATGATAATCCTGGTGCTCTCCAAGATGTCGCTTGGAGGGATTTGGGCATGGGAGAATCTCTCTGG
Source organism: Dipteris shenzhenensis (assembly GCF_047967505.1). Classification (NCBI taxonomy): domain Eukaryota; kingdom Viridiplantae; phylum Streptophyta; class Polypodiopsida; order Gleicheniales; family Dipteridaceae; genus Dipteris; species Dipteris shenzhenensis. The sequence continues at coordinate 39,045,388 of NC_141597.1, read as the reverse complement.
CAAGGAGTTTGGGCATGGGAGGAGGAGTAGGACGTAAAGGAGTCCTGGCAAGCAGTTCGGGCATGGGAGGAGGAGGAGTAGAGGAAGGTGTAGCAGGCTTGCGGAGTAGAGGAGAGCAAGTCAGAGAAGCCACGATCTTCCATGGCAAGCAACTAAGCGCAACCATAGCCCAAGCCTCAGATTGAGCTTCCATCCTTCATCCTCTCCATCCCTCCCAAAATTTTTAGTCTTTCCATCCTTCCCCATTGCCGTTCCACCCCCAGCTCTAGTGAAAGAAGCATTCGGGCCTAGTCACCACGCTTTTTCCATTGGATTCTTCATTTCCATTGATTGCATCAGAAGCTCCACTTAGGTCACGAAGGCGCATCCGAGGATGGTAGATTCTTACAATCTTGAGCAGTTCACTGCAGATGGGGAAACTTCATTGTCATCTTTCTATACATTATCCACCTTAACCCAGTGGTTCATTTCTCAGGCCTTTTGGCTTCCTGATGCCTCTTCCCAACGATAGCCTTCTAAATCTCTGTGTGCGCATGTGTGTGTGTCTCGTGTGTGTGTGTTTTTAGTGTTATCCCTTCAAATCTCCAAGATGGCGTAGTAAACAGCAAGTGTGTTTAGTGTTATCCCTTCTCATCTCCAAGATGGCGTAGTGAAAAGCAAAGCTAAATAGGTGGAGCCACAAGAAATAAAATCGTCCATCCTTTCCAAGCACCAAAATGGCAACATCTTATCAATACAGAGAGATTTCCAGTGCGGAAAGAAAATGGAGACTGAACTAGAGTATTCGCCTGGCAAGCTTTTGTTGATTATAGCCTTTAAGTACAGCAAGGAGAACTAGACGGCTGTGTCGGTGCAATCTAAACCTTTCAAATACGAATATGGCTTCATACTATATCTCCAGGTTCGGTCGGGCCGGGTGTGATTTTTTGGTGAGCTTTTTCTCATGAGCTTTTTTTCAATTTTCATGAATATTGCGAGCTTTTCATTCACCTAAGAGAGAGAGGGGGGGGGTTCATGGAATGGGGTGGGTTGAAAGTTTGGGTTGTGGTTGCAATTAAGAGGAGAGAGGGGGGGAGGGGAGATAAAGGAAAGGGGGAGGGACAGGTGCATGGGTAAGGTGGCATGGAGAAGGAAGGGGAGGGGAGTTGAAACATATATTCGTTATCATAGTGGAGAACGTAGAGGGGGAACTTATAAGGTATGCAAAGAGGAGTGCAAGGAGGAGAGACAGGATGAGGAATGTGAAAGTTATGTTCACCTACTAAATGCAAAGGGAAGGGAGAGCATGTGGGAAATTTGTTCATTTTCAAAGTGTATAATTTGACAGGTTTGACCTCATATTTGGATTCCTCATCGAATTCCGGTCATTTTGAGTGCCAACATGACCATATTCCAATAAAAATTTTAAAAATGGTGTTTCTATCATGAATTCATTTTTGGCCTGTTTTGGGCCTATTTTGAGTCTGCGCTAGCGCAGACTCAAAATAGGCCCAAAACAGGCCAAAATGACAAAAACACCATTTTTTCAATTTTAATCAGAATATGGTCATATTGGTACTCAAAATGACCGGAATTTAACAAGGAATCCAAATATGAGAAAGTTTCAAATTATACACTTTTAAAATGAACATATCTCCCATAGTTCTTCCCTTCTACTTTGAATATGGGCATATCTTCCATAATTTTTTGCCTCCTACTGCCACTTATATCCCCCCCCCCCTTGTGCATAGTATACACTCTTCCATCCCTCCCACATGCTATGAAAATGAACATATCCTATATCCTCTCCCCCTCTTTCTAACCTCCCCATCTTTCTTATAACAAAAACACATATGGATTTCTAAAAAAAGCTCGCAAAAACAAAGGAAATGGTAAAAAAGCTCACATTAAAAAGCTCACCAAAACATTTTCCCCGGTCGGGCCTTGCTGCTCAAAATCAAGTGCTTGTGTGGCCATGAAGAAAAATCATATTACATTCGTAGCTTCAACAATACAAATAGCACACCCGGACATGAACCATTTGGACGGGACTGTTCTAGGGCTCCTAAATTCTGGAGGATTCTCTAATTTGCTTCATCGATGTTTGCTTTTATTGAAGTTCATACTTCTACACTACAGGAAACAAGCAAGCACGACAAGGATGCAATAGTAAGAGCCTGGGGCCTGGCAATGGTAGAGGAATCACCAGTCTAGCCAGATGAAAGAGGATAAGGACTCTCGCTTGCTCCCTTCCTCAGGCGAATCTTTAGATTTAAGAGGTAAGAGTGAACTCGACAAAACCTCTTCTCCGCTTGCGAAAGGATCCCGTAAATCAATGATGATTCAAGAATAATGGTGAAGAAGAAGAGTAGCAGCATGCGGTCACTATTGTTGCTGCAAGAGGCACAGATCTTCCAATTATACACTCCTCTGTGTATTTCATGCGCAGAAGATAGCTGGGTGCCAAGATCTCAACGAGATGGTTTTGAAAGCACCCAATGAGAAGGTTTGGAAGCATGATGGAGGATCTCAATGCGAAAATATAGACTTGGGAAGAAGAATACGTATTTTAAAAAATACGGTATGTGTATGGCGTACGATTCAAATTTCAAATTGGACTTGAAATGTTTTCATATCTATGATTTTGAATTTGTATTTTTTATTTTAAAAATGTTCTTTTAATTTTATTTAAGTACTTTAGTTTTTTAAAATATTATTGTTTTTTAATTTCTATTTTGATTTAGCTCTATAAAACATAGTTGAGAACTCGAAATAAGAAATAGGTAGTGGGTAAATTGATATAAATTAAAGTTACAATGATTTTAAACATTGTGTCCCCATTGCAAGTAGTCTTAAAAAGGGACTTAAAACATGATGTTTTGAGTCTTTTCATGCATATAAAGGAACTTTCTAGTCAAATTATCTTTATTCTAACAATTATTATACTTTAAAAAATGGACATATGGGAAAAATCTCCCTTGTACTAATAACTTCTTCATTTTCAAAGCACTAGATTAAAAGTTAAGTACAGTTGACATCATACATAACGCAATTTAATAGTATCTAAGGCTTTATCTACACTCATTGTACATCACATCTTTTAAATGCAAATTGATCTTATGTCGATTTTAGTGCTAAGCAATGCTGCCATTAGCACCATGGCTTTAACATCGCACTCTACATTTTTGAAATGTTAGGTCAATTTCAAAGATTGGAACATGTTTTCATCATCATCGTGCATGAAGCACCATGGCTTTAACATCGCACTTTACATCTTTGAAATGCTAGGTCAATTTCAAAGATTGGAACATGCTTTCATCATCATCGTGGCTTGATGCACACTCATAACATATTCCATCTTTCAGATGCAAATCGACCTTGGGTCAATTTCAAAGCTCTAAAACATGTTTTTAAGGACCATGGCTCACAAACACTCTTACACATCACATCTTCAATACCCCATTACTTCGTAGACACTCTTACACATCACATCTTCAACCACAAATCGACCTTAGGTTGATTTCAAAACTAAAAACCACTTTCATTAGTGTCATGGCTTTATAATTTCACATTATATATATCTTTGAAAATGTAAATTGATCTTGGATAATTTAGTCTTCAAATATGTGATTTAATTTAATAGTATAGAAGGCTTTATGTACACTTATTATACATCATATTTTTTAAATGCAAATCAATCTCGATTTAAAATTTATAATGCTTTTATTAGTGTCATGGCTTGACATCTTAATTAAATATTTGAAATGCTAATCATCAATTGTAAAGATTGACATGGCTTGCTCAAAAGAAGTGGGTTCTGGTTCTTATATCACTTTGACCATATAGGCATAGTGAATGGCTGTAAATCCATCATATTTCAACCTATCCATAGGATACCTAGCTCTAGTAGACCTGCGTAAAATAGGCTCACTACCAGGTGCTCTCAAAACATCCCTTGTCTTCCTTACTCTAGGTGTAACAACAGAAGGAATACCCAACTCATCATCAAGGCTCTGTTTTGAGCCATTGGATTCACCATCCACATAAGAGTGACCTGCATTCACATCAACCATGGGCTGATCTACTTTCTCTTTTCCTTTTCGTGATACTTGCATACCACTGTCTACATTACTTTGAGGAGATCCTCCTGATCTCAATCTGCCTGTCCATGGCGAAGTATGTGAACCACTACTAGAGGACACTATAGATCCACTAATATTTTGTGATTATTGCTGTGAATTATGTGTAGCATTACCATTTTGTGCATCTACATCATCAATCACATTTACTGGTTTATACCAGTTGCTCATCTCATCAAAAACAACATCTCTGCTCACTGTAAACTTACAAGTAGAAGGGTTATAGCATCTATACTCTTTCTGCTACAGAGAATAACCAATAAAGATACACTTCTCAGCTTTTGGATCCAACTTGGATCTCAACTCATCTGGCACATGAACATAGGCAATGCAACCAAAAACTTTCAAATGAGAAATATTTGTTTCCTACCAGTATACCTCTCCTCTGGCATCATGCCATATATTGCTACAGTGGGAGTCCTGTTCATTATGTAGAATGCTATAGCAATTGCTTCAGCCCAATAATAATTTGGTAGGTCTTTTTCGTTGAGCATGGCACGAGATACCTCTCCAATATGCTTGTTTTTCCTTTCTGCAAGTCCATTTTGCTGTGGAGTATGACTGCATGAATATTGCTGCTTTATGCCATGCTCCTGTAGGAACATTGCAAACTCATTTGAGAGGTACTCTCCCCCTCCATCTGACCTTAGGCATTTTATTTGTAGACCTATTTCTTTTTCAACCATAGCTTTAAAAGCTTTGAAATGCCCAAACACTTCACTTTTCTTTTTCACAAAATACACCCAAACTTTTCTGCTGTAGTCATCAATAAAAGTAACAAAATAATGACATCCTCCAATAGATGCAGCTTTAATAGTCCACACATCAGAGTGGATTAATTCCAATGGCCTCTTACTCTCTTGAACATGTCTTGGAAATGGTTTCCTTGCATGTTTTCCAATTGACAGGCTTCACATACCTTATGCATTTCTACAACCTTGAACTTAGGCAATCCTGCAATAATATTTTGGGCCTGCATTAACTTAAGTCGTTGAACATTAACATGACCAATGCGTTTATGCCAGATATCAATATCTGCAACTACATCGGTCCCATGTGCAAACATTGATGCACTCAATTCAGGCATATCCATATCCAATGTAAACATCCTACCCTTCTTCTTCCCTTTTGCTATCAAGCGACCTTTATTTTTCATATCCTCAACAAAGCATCCATAGGGATTAAATCTAACCTGTAAGACCTGCTCAACCATTTGACCAACAGAAACCAAGTTCATGGTGATATTCAGGACATGAAATACATCAGACAGGTATTTCTTTTTCCTGTCTTGCATAGACAAAGGAATTTTACCAATTTGCATAATAGGATGTGTAGTATCATCACCAGTCTCCACAAATCCTAGTGTTTCCATTTTCCTTACATCCTGCATCCATTCTGCATGACCTATCATGTGGTTTGACGCACCTGAGTCAACATATCACACATGATTGCTTTCTTTTACACTAGTCACAGAATGAGTCATGTACTGCACCATAAACAAATGCTCATTTTTGTCATCACCCTGTCTACTAGAGAATGTATAATTGCCTTGCTGCAATTTTCCAGTCATGATGTCATTCTACTTTTTATAGTGGTCTTTAACCATATGACCCATTTCACCACAGTAGTAGCATTCAACATTGTTGTTTGCATTTTGGCCTCTCTGCCATCCACCACGACCTCTTTGGCTCCCCGTGCCTCTAAAGTTACCACGTCCTCCTCCATAGGACTAGTTTTCTTGAAATTGCTACATATTTTGATTTCTGCCACGGCCTCCAGATCGGCCTACTCTACCTCTACCTCTACCTCTACCTCTTCTAGCATTTGAGTAGAAGATAGTTTCTTTTAAAGTTCCTCCTAAAGAAGATGCACCACCATTTCTCTGCTCTTTAGAAATTAGAAGAGCAATCAGCTTTCCAAAATCAGGAAAAATTCTCACGGACGGCAATGGATGTCCGGAACTGTGCATACATGTTTTCATTGTCATTATGGTTATATGCACTCTTATATACATTCCATCTTTTAGATGCAAATCAACCTTGGGTTGGTTTTAAAGCTCTAAAACATGTTTTCATCACGACAATGGCTTCACAAACATCATTTTACACATTACATATTTTCAAGCATAAATTGACCTTGGGTTGATTTCAAAATGTCACATACATGATGTCATCTCAATACCATTGCTTGATAGACACTTTTACACATCACATCTTTGAATTGCAAATCGACTTTAGGTCGATTTTAATATCAAAAACTTCTTTCATGTTAGCATCATAGATTTAATGTCTCACATTATATTTTGTGAAATGTAAATTGACCTTAGGATGATTTACTCTTCAAATAGGTGATGTAATTTAATAATATCTAAGGCTTTATGTACACTCATTGTACATCACATCTTTTAAATGCAAATCGACCTTAGGTTGATTTCAAAGCTAAGAAACACTTTCATTAGCACCATGGCTTTAACATCTCATACTACATCTTTGAAATGCAGATTGACCTTGGGTCGATTTTGAAGATTGCAACATGTTTTCATTGTCATTGTGGTTTTCTGCACACTCATACGTGTCATCTTTCAGATCCAAATCGACCTTGGGTCGATTTCAAATCTCTTAAACATGTTTTCATCAGCAATATGGCTTCACACATCAGACATTTGAAAGGCAAATAAACCTTGGTCGATTTCAAAACCCACAATATATGTTTTCATCAACACCATTGCTTGATATACACTATTATGCATCACAATTTTCGATTGCAAATCGACCTTAGGTCATTTTCAAAACTAAAAGTTGGTTCCATTAGTGTCATGGCTTTACATTCCAACATTATATCTTTGAAAATGTAAATTGATTTTGGGACGATTTAGTCTTCAAATATGTGATTTAATCTAACAATATCGAAGGCCTTATGTACACTCATTATACATCATATCTTTTAAATGCAAATCGACCTAAGGTCGATTTAAAACTAATAATCCTTTTATTAGTGCCAGGACATTAACATATTATATTAAATATTTGGAATGGAATTCAACCTTGGGTCAATTTCAAAGATAGAAGCAAGTTTTCATTACCATCATGGATGCTTGCACACTTATACACATTCCATCTTTCAGATGCAAATTGACCTTGGGTCCATTTCAAATCTCTAAAACATGTTTTCATCAGGCCCATGGGTTCACAAAATTCATATTACACATTCTTTGAAAAGAAAAGAAAAATTCATATTACACATTACATATTTTCAAGGATAGATCGACCTTGGATTTCAAAATTCAAAATACGTGCTTTCATCCACACCATTGTTTGATAGACACTCTTATACATCACTAGTTTTGAAATCGACATAAGGTTGAGTTGCCATTGAAAGATGTGATGCGTAAGCGTGTCTATTAAGCAAAGGTATTGATGAAAACATTTATTGTGGGTTTTGAAATTGACCCAATAACAATTTGCATTTCAAATTTGCCATGTGTAATATGATGTGTGGGCAGCCATAGTCCTAATGAAAACATGTTTTACAACTTTGAAAGTGATCTAAGGTCAATTAGGATATGAAAAATGGAATGTGTATGAGTGTGCATGAAGCCACTATGACAATGACAACATGTTTCAACCTTCAACATGTCAAAGATGTGGAATGTTAAAGCCATGGCGCTAATGAAAGCATTGCTTAGCTTTGAAAACGACCTAAGGTTGATTTGCATTTAAAATGTGTGATGTGCAATGAGTGTGCATAAGCCATAGATATTATTAAATTACATCACTTATTTGAAGAGTAAATAGTCCTAAGGTCAATTTTTATTTTTTAAAAAGTAGTGTGGGATGTTAAAGCCTTAACACTAATGAACGAAGTTTTCTATATTGAAATCAACCTAAGGTAGATTTGCAATTGAAAGATATATGTCAAACGCCATTTAAATGCACATGTCAACACTTGTATGTCACAGACATGATAGTGGCATATCAATGGTATAGAGTGGGAGATTAGAGCAAACACTTGGATTGATTTTTTGAGCTATTAAAAACTGCTTTCATTAGTGGCATGGCTTTAAAATTCCACATTATATATCTTTGAAGTAAATTGCTCTTGGGACAATTTAGTTTTCAAATATGTGATTTAATTTAATAGTATTGAAGGATTTATGTACAATCATTGTTTGTCATATCTTTTAATTTCAAATTGAACTCACATCGATTTAAAACTAAATAATGCTTTTAACATCTTACATTACATATTTCAAAAGCATATCGTGACCTTGGGTCAATTTCAAAGATTGAAACATATTTTCATTGTTATTATCACTGCATGCACACTTATTCACATTCCATCTTTTAGATGTGAATCGGCCTTGGGTCGATTTCAAAATTCCACCATTGCTTGATAGACCCTCTTATACACCACATCTTTCAATTGAAAATGGACCTTAGATCGATTTCAATACCAAAAACTTTTTTCATTAGTGTCATGGCATTAACATCCCACATTACATTTTTGAAAATGTAAATTGACCTTAGGATGGTTCTCTCTTCAAATATGTGATTAATTTAATAGTATCTAGGGCTTTATGTACACTCATTGTACATCACATCTTTTAAATGTAAATCAACCTTAGATCGCTTTCAAAGCTAAGAAATGCTTTCATTATTGCCATGGACTTAACATCCTAGATTACATCATTGAAATGCAAATTGAACTTGGGTCAATTTCAAATATTGAAACGTGTTTTTATTGTCATCGTGGCTTCATGCACACATACACATTCCATCTTTCAAAACTTCAAAAGAATATTTTCATCTAGGATGGTTTTTTAAAAGAATATCTTCATCAAGACCAAATCTTTACATACATCTTGGAATAGTAATAGAGATGAAAGAGGATATTGGTGATAAAAGAGTACCACGTTTAAGTTCCATTGTGAAGTAGGTGATGGTTGAAATCTTGGAAAACAAACTAGATTCGATGAAGAACCTTGGATAAGAAATAAAGGCAAGTAATACTATATTGGAAGGGTGGCGCATTTCTAGTATGTCTCGACATTGTTAATAATTTTGATCAAGTGTAGAGAACTAAATACTATGACATACATGCTACACATTTGAGTGGGAAACAACCTTTAACATTGATGTTAGAAGTGTTTTTAGGTAGGTAATGGTATGTTTATATAATATAGAGCAATGATGTCACATTAAGTCTAGTAATGGACTTTTGTAAATCATAGCTTGTGGATGTTCATAATCAAAAAACGAAAGGTTAGGTTAGTCATTCATTTGTCTAGTTGATCATTGTAGGGACATTGTGTCAGTTGCTTGGATTTTGGTGCTCAAGAAAGGAGGATATCAACAAAGGAAGGATCAATAGAGACCTAACAAATGGATCCATCATTGTGAAGTGACAGATTCCCAACAAAAAAATATCAGACCCTCTCCCTTGGGAGTAGTCACAAGGGTCACTTTAGAACATATTTTGTAAGTATCTTACTATCTCACAGTTAATGCATTTGAGATAGATATTTGAATACTCTTACTTTTGTAGTATAGCTAACTTCTTTTAAGTATATAATGTTGGTATACTTAATAAATTTTTCCATTTTGCATGAAGCTTCGCTCAGGTGATAGCTCTTGAGAGGACAAGGGATTTGGAGCATGCTAGGGATGAAATCTCAGTAAGAGATATGGAGTGCAGATGTGAATGAGATAGTTTAGCCTCTAACAGTGATGCAGATTGAGGAGACCAATGTAGATCTCTATTTTTTGTTTTATATAGTATGAGGTTGTATACCCTTCTTGAGTTATACATTCATGTCGCCATGAGGCAACTTTGGTTCTAATGCCTTGGACCATTATTATTCATTCCCTTTTGAGGGAATTTTTGTATCATGACTCTTCAAAGTAGGGTTCATTGAGTGTTATTTCTAAGAATACACATGCCATTTCCATACTTTTTGTCTATTTGTTTTGTTTTTCACTTTATATCCCATTACATTCTTGATAACTTGTTGTTCTAGATTTTTTTAGATGACCTTTTTCAATAATAAATAAAAGAAAATATGACATTGTGGCTATAGTGTGGACAGAGGAGCTCAAGATAAATTTATCAATTTCATAACCTTATATATGAGAACATGTAATAATTTAGTACAAGAGAAGCACATACAAGTGAATTATACTAATTACAAAAGTGGGAAACAATAAATGATTTGAAACATACTTTCCAGACTTATAGCAACATTGAAGAGGATATGCAAAATCAAATCTTGGAATGAGAAGTGCTTAATGCAACATTGAAAGCATCCAAGTAATATCTGCAATGTAATGTCTTCAAAACAAGCAAAAACAAGTGAATTCTAGTATAATCAAATTGAAAATCGACCTAGATTAGGATCTAGAGCGAACTTGTTCATCGATTGTTGGCACTATGAAGCACCCATTGGTCATATTGACTTCAATATGTATGTACTCATGAATGCAATATTTTCTTAGAAATTGCTAAGATTGATGCCATAGCTTCATGAGTATTTGTGCCTCTTTGTATTTTTTTAATGGATTGCTAAAGTTGATGCCATGTAGCATGAGAAAATTTTGTTTCAAGATACCCCTTTGCATTATTTCACAAATGATATGATTGAAAAATAAAGGAAAGAATTATTGTATATGCACGTGAAATGAGATAATTATTAGTATAAAAACAATCGATATACTTTCATAAATTTGTATATGAGCACATGCAAAGAGAGAAATTTCAATGCAATATCTACAAAATGATCGAGCATAATTGCCATAAATTGTTGGCAATATGAAGTATATATTGGCCTTACTAGCTTCAGTATGTACTCATGAACACAGTATGTTTTCATAAAATTTTGAGATCGACACCATATTTTTTAAGAAAATACATTTTTAAATTTAATTGAAATTGTGAGTCCTAAAAAAATTGGAACTTGGGATATTCCCACTTTTCCTAATATGGTCTTCGCTTCTACTTTGAATCCCAGGATCTCCAATGTGTCCGTGAACGAGGCGATGTCTGCCTGTAATTTTCTAAAATGTTCTGGGTCAATTGAAGGAGCCAAAACTGTTGTGCTGCTTTGAGCTTTGTCCTCAATGTATGTACTACTGTCGGCAAATTCTCTTGGCATAGCCTATCTTTCTTGGCCTTATCTATTGCATTTACAGATACATCCACCCCGTCACTTTCCTGGTCAAGTCTCATCTTTGCAGCATGTAGCATTTTTTTATTGTTGACTAGCTCGGGCATTGTGTAGTTTATAGACGGTGTGCCACAACCATGTGAGATTTGGGCAGACGAAGACAGTGGCCCGTGAGAAATAGAGTGCCGCCACAATTCCCCCTCCCTATACCTCAAGACACTTTTGACACCTTCCTCCATTGCTATTTTGGAGGGGTTAACTGACAGATTATTCTTTTGTTGGAATCGTTCAATTTTTCATTGGAGCTTACCTTGTTGTTGGACCATACAAACCACGCTTTCAATGAATTCAGCCTAGTTGACAGTGAAATCGTCCTTTGTAGGGGCATTTTTTGTAGCCTTGCAATGCTCAAGGGCAAAACCTCGAGCAAATGCAATCCCGAACTGCATATTGGGGGGTGCCTCCTAGTAAACCCAAAAGTGAAGGTCCAGAGCCTCTGGTAGAAGGTCCGGGTCCCGAATACCTTTGGCCTTCACCCTGTAGTCCATTAATTTTTGTGGCTAACTAAACATAGTGAGCCATTCTCTTACCGGAAGGTCATCGCCTATAAGCTTTCATGGGTTTTTCCCAACCATGCTAAGACCATAAACATTATGAAAATCTGCAGCAGTGCAACAAAATCTCTTGGCTTGCAGGTCTGTGGATGATCGAGACATTCTTGTAGCACCCGCTCAAAGAGGCAGAGACGTGTAGTAAAAAAGTGAGCACAAGAGCTGCAACAGCTCAGCTAGAGGACCTGCGAGGAAAAGAGCTTAGAACCTATGAGGGAGGGGATTGAGCTTAGAGCTCAAGACCTGCAAGGGAGAGCAAAAGGTGATAGCCTCTAGAGGAGTAGTGCACAAAACCTGCCAGGGAGAGGATTGAGATGAGCTCGGGACCTGCTAGGGAGAGGATTCAACTGGGCTAGAAGGCATGCGTGGGAGACAAGGGAGATGAGGGAGACGATGTGCGAGGGATGAAGCAACAGTAACAATTGAAGTAGTGGTATCATGAAAGCTTACAAGCTTATGAATGTCATGGGACACATGTGCAAAATGCCCAATCATAATTTGCATGCCTGGTGGATATATGTCACAACCAAGCACCTCTTGAAAAGTGCTAAAATTGTGCTTTCTTAGCACATGCATTTAAGCACAAAAAGCGTACCAACCAAACATGCTACCACCTAGAAGGAAACAACCTCCTTTGCTATCTTTCATCTCTTATCCATGTTAGATACAACATTTGCTTGATCTACCATACCTCGCTTCGCCCTTGCTTTCTGTTGTTGCTTTCTTTTCTTTGCAGCCTCGTACTCTCTCACAGCATCTACCTCTTTTTCTTGATCGGTCAGTTGCATCAATGTCTCTGCATTGACATCCTTGGGTCTCGGAGACAAATACACTAGACGCACCTACAAAAAGTAGCATAAAGCATCGCCACTTGCCCTCATTTGCAATGTCATTTAAGAAATAGAAAAGAAAACTTATTTCCTGCACAGGCACGCACCATTTTTCAACAGGAAATCTAAATATGAACTTTGATGGTCTTAGGGATGCTTTTAATTCAACGGGAGTGTTTGCAAAGATTTCGTTGGTTTGAAGTGTTGCTACTCTACTCTAGTCTCAAGTTGATTTCTTTGTCACTAGTAGTGGAATTCGCAAACTCCACTTCACTCAAGATCTCACCTCTTCTGGCATCTGTTTTAAGTACTGCTACTCTAAGGTTGTTTTCTAGATATAGAAAGATAGAATGCAAAGAAAGAACCAAGAGGGCCGAGAAGAGAGAGAGAGAGAGAGAGAGAGAGAAAGATTCCAGGCTGAATATTCAAAGTGGGAGGTTTCAGAGAAAGAGGTTTCAGAAAGAGAAGCGGGACTAGCAGTTATAGTGTCTTTGTTAATTACACATCATGGACATGGGACGTGGTTTTTACTTTTCAATTTACACTCTTGACCAGTCTCACAATCAGTTTGAAGGATGCTTTTACAAGCACTAAAAAAGTAGTGTCCATGGACAGTGCTTTTTAGTCCAGCCAATCGTGCTACCACCCACCTACCATTGGTGATGCTGATTTTGATGAGCACAGTAACACAAGTAATAGGTGGGCTGAATGTATCTCCACATTGGTTTGGATATTGAAGTAGATAGTTTGGCGAGGGTTGATCTCATTGAGGATGAGATCGAACCGTAGCCCACCATCATGGTATCATCCGAATTTCTTACATATTGGCAAAATTATTTTATATATTGTCTCATTCTCCTCACCTCAATTAATTTTTGTATATGTGCATTTGGAAAAAAGCATATTATCGTGTGTGCTCCGTGTGTGACACGTGCATTGCATTGATATGTTTATTAAATTGTGTGCTTTGTTAATCATGGGCGATGTTTGGCAAGTAGTAATGCACATTTATCAGCCTGTAGTACAATTTCAAACTTTGTTGTGCATTTATAAACGCGTTAAAATGTGTGTCTAATTTATAGTATAGATGCGCTATTAGATGCATCTATAACTGTGCTAATAGACGCGTTAATAACCGTGCTAATAGATGCGCCTATATTTTCATTAAGTTTATCTATTTTGCATGTCTATGGATGCGTTGTGTTATTGTGAATGTCTACCAACAATTACAAAGTCGCTAGATGAAATGAAGGACGAGTTCTTTCAACTCGAGAGACTTTTAGTAGAGAACACAGACCAGCAGATCAAAAATGCATCTCTCAAAGAGAGAATTAAAGCCCTAGAAGGAGCAGAACAATAACTCAAAGATATGGCTAAAGAGGTAGATGGTATTCTCATGTCTTTTGTGGAGAAGGCCGCCCACCTCAAGCTACAATTGATAGAAACATCTCAAACCCTATGGGCTAATGTGAAGAACCGTTACTTGTGATTGCCAAAAGGCATTTCCTTTAGTAGCTTATGCTTATGAAGCCATGGCCCAAGACATGGAGGACACGTGAGCCAAGCTAAGAAAGATGCCACAGCAAGATGTTTCTCAACTCTAGGGTCAATATTTTAATTGAGGCTACAGTAGAGATGGAGCCGACAGAAGAACCCATGCTTGCATAAGAATGCACAGGAGCTTGGTTCTGAACCTAGGGGGAACACAACAGTGGCAAGGAGCCAACTGTCACTGACACCAATGAATCCAATATGGCAGATGAGCCTATTGGAGGCAAACTTGCAAGTCAGGAAATGGTACCCACTTGGAATGAACGTTACCTCTCTTTGGCATGAAAGAGAGTTTTGATAGCAAATGTGGCCAGACAATCGATTTTCAGTACAGTAAAGAATATTTCCAGTAAGATAAGAATTCGAGGACTCTACATCTTTTTGTTCCAAAAAGATTAACCATTGGGGAGTGCCAGGTGTTGAGGGTTAACTCCACCACCCACTAAGCCATTACTCTAGGAATAGAATATAGCTTGTAACTGAAAAACAGTTATAACTGTCTCCAGGAACTCTATTGGATTTTGTCTCTACAATGATTCCTGTAGCCGATTGTTATCGGAGTCTGACTGAGGTATTAGTCTGGTTTTGGCTCAAGCTGAGCTCAATTGTTGTTCAACGAAATATCAAGAGAAGAAACTTTTGTGTTCAGCTCGAGCCTGTACCTTTGAATGTCTTGAATTATATGTGCAGCCATTCTTTGAGTTATCCGCTCTGTTTTTTAATGTGTATTGTTCTTCAAAATTTCATTGCTTCCAGTTAAAGTTAGTCAAGTGTTTTGCATTGTGAGTTGATTGGGAACAACGTGCTAATGGCCGAAGGCAAGGGACCAATAATTCAAGCCCAATTCAAGAGGGGTGGACACTTGCCTGAGGCTTTCACTAAGAAATATGTATGATAGCGGGATGATAGCTAGTATGTGTTCTCAATAGAATGGGTTTTATTTACTTGGGGTATTAATAGAAATCATACATAAGGGACTTTTTAATTAGAATGTGAAAATTTCCATACAAAGGAATACTTTTTCATCCTAAGATTTATCAGAGGGGTATATATTAATACCCTTGGAACACATGTGATATATAAGGTTTTTAGAAGTGATCCCCCCTAATTCATACCCAAGCAAAGCAACAACTTTTACAACATCAAGGGTAGAGTTAAACTGGCCGTACAACTATAAAGGTTCATGTAAAGAACACCAAGTCATTTTAAGTGAGTATATCATAGACAATTTGATTAGACTCTCAAAATGCTTTATTGACATGTGCACCCCTTTAGTTGTAGGGTGTGTACCATCATTTGAGCATCATGTCACCCCTTATTAAGTCATTTTCACATTGAGGTTCATGTCAAGGACACCAAGTCATTTTAAGTGCGTATATCATGTAGACAATTTGATTAGACTCTCAAGAGGCTTTATTGGCATGTGCGCCCCTTTAGTTGTAGGGTATGTACCATTATTTGAGCATTATGTCACACCTTATCAAGTCATTTTTGCATTTCAACAATGGTAATTCTTATAAGTAACATGAGTATAAGGTCAAGAGTCCTCGATGGATGATGAGTATTATTTTTGCACAAGTGGTACATTCTTGAAACTTTTTAATTTAAAGATCTTGAAAGGTTGTGAGGATGCACTTACATGTGGGTGCCAAAAAATTAATGTCTCCAATCTACTCCATCTAATTTGGATGAACCCACGATGCCATTATTAAGTTACTCACACATATATCTTATTCTATTTAGGGTCTAAATCAATTGCTAGCATCACACATAAGCATGTCACAAGAGACAATGGTTTCCTTACAAAATTTGATGAGTTGACACATGCACAGATTCGCACGCGAATGGTCTAAACTAGTTTTTTAAACTTTACATCTAAGTACCAAAAAATAATTATTTATTGGATTTTGAGCATGGCATAGAAGGTTGACACGTTGCATAAATTTGTATCCACTCTAGGGATTCACGTGCGAATAGATTGCATGTATATAGATTAAGGCATGTGCAACATTTGAAACATGTTTTTTAAAAGGAATCGAGATTCTGAAACCAACAATAGAAACAAGTTGAATAAATTCATAAGGCCTGCCCTGGAAGCTGAGAGAAGAAAAGAAGAAGAAGAAGAGAGAGAGAGAGAAAGGGGGAGAAAAAAATGACGGAAAGGAGGGAGTGGATACGAAGCTCGAGACGATAACGAAGGAGATGGGTGCAAATTTGGGAAGCAGGATAGCGAGGGAGATGGTAGCAAACTGCGAATGGTTTCCTCTGGTGATTTATAAGCCTGGGAGTAGCGGCTTTCCTTTGCTAAGAAAGCCATCGAGCTCAAAATACAAGAGGTCAATTCCATGAAGGAGGGCAAGGTGAGCAATAATTCAGGAAGGATGGGCACCTGCTCTAAAACCTACAAAATGGCATGTGCAGCGTGCAGGATGGGGCTGCACGCAATAAGATCGTGGCAATACCTGGTGAATCCACAGGGACTCCCGTACACGTACTATGAAGCTTCTTTGGAAGTTTTCTCCTTTCGTTGCTGCTGCCGTTGGCGCTGTTGCGGTTCAGCTGTTGCTATTGCTGGTGGAAGTTCCAACAATCATCCACGTTTACAAAAGCGATATATCCAATGTCCATGTTGCTGTTGATTTTGCTATTGCTGTTGCTGTTGCTATTGCAATTTCCAAGAATCATCCACGTTCACAAAAGCGATATCCACACAGCTTCTCCTACATCAAGCCATGCGCACTCAAGCATCTCATTGCTCAATACCTGGGGACACCCTCTGATTCAATATTATTGCAACACCTGGATCCAAACGGCACGTATCACCTGTGACGTAATGCAACCCAACATTGTCCGTCCTTCCACATGACTTTGTCGCCTTTTCTCTCTGCTTTTCGCACAAGATCAACGCGCTCTTTTAAGCTTCCTTCTCACAAATTCAACGCCTCATTCTCTTTTTGAACCTGCAACGTGCCTTTTAGAACCGTATCTCACGGACATTGCTTCTATAGAATCTTTCGAGCCTTTCTTGAACTCATTTTTTAATTCACCTTCTATCCTTCTAAAAAGCAGCAGTTGCATGGCTTTCGATTTAAAAATGGAGTCACTATTTTAGATTATAGATCCGTCCAATACTCCATACTTAATACGTTTTCAACCATCTATCCTTTATGATGTTCATATATACTTCTAGGTCAACTTTTAAAAAAACCATAAAACATGTGCTCCTTCCAGCTCCTTAAGACCTCATGTTTTATTCATGTCCTTCACGTGTTGAAAATCTCTATCTCTCTCTCTCAAGCATTACCAGCTGGCCCCTCCCCCCAAAACACACAAAGACACATGGCTCATGCAAATATAGATGCTTGTGATTATGTGCACTTGGTTATGCATAAGCAAGAACACAAATGAAGACTCTTAACACATGTGCTTATACATGTGTGCGAACACAATACCATCCACACGTATGTGTGCACTTGTGGGCATGCATGGTTGCATGTGTGCGAGCACTTTCACGTTTGTGTGTGTGTATGCGCGCACGAGCGTGTGTGCGTACGTGTTGCATGCATGTACTTGCATGTGTGTGCATGTGCATGTGTATGTGTGCATGCACACACATGTGTGCATGTGTGTGTATGCACACACGCACAGAGAGAGAGAAAGAGAGAGAGAGAGATGAGGTGGTAAATAGTTTTCTATCGTCACTTGAACTCTTTTCTCATTTGAATCATATGTAGATCCCACATATGTTCTTGTGAGTGTGCCTTGGATGACTAGTCGTATATATGTATGGGTAGCATCTTGGTTCAACAGAAGGGGTTTTATATTTCATTTTTTACAAAAAAAATAACTTTAAAAAACAAAAGGGTACCATTTAAAGGGGCATTTGTACTTTTAATAGAAAAAGGGTGTGATTTATTCATGACAAATTCATAGATAAGGGGTTTCTAAAGTATGCCTCGAATGCACATGATATAGGAGTGCGCATATAAATGAGAGAGAGAGACAGAGAGTCAAAAGCCCCCTTATAGGGAAGCAAGTGCGACCCAGTACTCTTCATAGAAAATAATGATGTGTTAAGCTCTCCTTTCACCATTTTTTGGACAAATAGTGCCTTAATATTGTTCCTCACCTGACCTAAGCATTGGCAATTTGGCTCTATGACATAGTTTTAGTATGCTTCATAATTTTTTTTAGAAAGTTTAAAAACAAAAAATAGCTCTTATTACTACCTGATGACCGCAATAGCTTCGAATTTGGATTCCGAATTCATGAAGGCCATCTCCGCCATGGATTAGTGCTAAAAAGTTAGCCCTCTATAGCACAAGCCCCTTACCGTAATCTTACTCCATCTTTTCATTTTCATTCTAATACAAATAAATCTTTTTTTACTCGCCAAAAAAAAACTCTTTTTTCAATTAAATCATTAGTTCATATACTAATGTTGTACTATTTTTATAACCTCCCTATATATGATATAAAGATTTCATTAGGGTTTTCTCTTAGAAACGAATACTAAGATCCAAGAATGATTGCGATTGGACATACTATATGAGTCCGCAATATTGATCACAACTTCAAATATTTTGGAAACAAGCTAACAAGAAGTGCAAATATTCTCTATACTATATAGTTGACTCTCATTTTAGGCAAGGATTGGGAAGCACATATGTGTGTGTGTGTGTGAGAGAGAGAAAGAGAGAGAGTGTGTGTGAGTGAGAGAGAGAGAGAGAGAGAGAGAGAGAGATCACAAGGGATACAACGATGAAATGCAAAGGTTGACTTTTCAAGTCCCAAATGTGTGCTGGAGAGAGAGAGCCGGTGGAGCGAAATTGACTCAACTAGCTATTTGCATGATTCAAATTGAAGTCTTGGGACAATACATTGTAGCTGGAGTAAACTGACTAATCTGTATGATTCAACTTCCAACTATGCTCTCATTTGCTGTTAAACCAGTAACTGAAGGTGTACTATCATACATAGTCTACCAATCTTCTTGTGGTGCCTCCAGCCGGACCTCATATCCATACGAGCCTGCTGATGTTGTAGTATCTAGCATGTACAGACTTCTTTACGATCTTAATTCTGATGTGAACTCAAATGTCAGTCTAGTATAATCTTCAGGAAAATGGATGTCCCTTACGAATTAGCAGATCCAAAAATACCATTGCGTTGCATAAACTGTTGCTGTGCCCTAAACATCACTGTATTCACAATGATGTGTCCACCCTCTCACGACCCATTTCAGAAACACGGTGCATCAAGCATGCAGCATTGCTGCAATGTAGGCATCACCTAGGGATGAATTTTGAAGCACACGTGCAGCTTAAAGTACAGCAGTGATGCTCTCAGGATTCATCGCTATGAAGATTATCAATGCCATAGGACTGCTTAATATACTACGCCGCTTAACCCTTCTTCCACTTCATCAATGCTAGGTATTTTGTCCCCTCCAGACTGCAAATCCAAACAATAGCAACGAATTTGTGGTCAAGAACAAACACATTGTGCAGGAATTGAGTTCGCATAAACTTCTACAACTGGCATCTTGTTTTAACCTTACCTGATCATACTCGGCTGATATATTCGCTCTGAAGTTGTTTCCTTCGGTTTTTTCATAATTGATGCAACGAAGTTTCAATTTCATATGGTTGAGAGCAGTGAGCACGCTAATTATGAATGCGTTGCTAGCTTCTCCTTGAATTGTTACATTCATTTCGATATGGAAGATAAACCGCCCGTCGGATGTTACTTTTATTCTTGGATTTGGGGCCATTAATTCAGCCACATCTTGGCTCGTCGGAGAAGAAGCGACACCTAGAGAGTGTGGACTACAACTGGCACTCTGCATCAGTCTATTTTGCTGCTCGAGCTCATCCACCTGATGCTGAAGACGTTCTATATGCTCTATAACGCTTTGAAGAACACCGACCTTATCTTTCTGCAGAAAAACAATTAGAATTGTCAGCTCTCTCTCTCTCTCTCTCTCTCTCTCTCTCTCTCTCTCTCGTTCTCGCACGCCTCGTGTATGACCGTGAGCTTGACTTAAGCTCAATGCGGAGGCGTACAGTGCTTCTCAATCTGATTGAGCTAAAGTATTGAGAACATATCGTTACCCAACTTGCTAATTGGAACTGGGATCATACCTTCGCGACGTTCGGAAGAAAATTTTTAAGGATCTTGAAGCAATCCTTTTGCTTTCCTCTGCGTTTGCGTTCCGCTATCATGTGTGCTGCACGTCGGTCCGCTTCGCCTTGGGCTGGCGCCAGGATACAAGTACCTTGAGATGCAGTTGCGGGGATTGATATTTTGTCCATGTCGAATATCTTCCGCATTAAACAAAGACACTTTTCGAAGGGTGAGCTCCGCTTAATCTTTGCTATTGACCCTGATTGTGGAATGCTTGGCCTCCACCTTTCGAAGGCGGACGGTTTAGAAATATGACCGCCTTGGCCAAGTAAAGCATTAGGCGGATCTCGAAGGTTATGAGTTGCAAAAAGTAGAGCTTCAAGATCACTGCCTAAACCAGGAGCTAGCGCAACGGGAGGGTGCAAGAATTCAGGCCTAGCTTCAAAGCATCCTATGGCGGGGTGATATTCCCCGTCGATAGATATCATATTGAATGTATCATCCTCTGGGAAAATCTGGGGAAGCCCATGATTGACCTCCATCGCGACATAACCTGGCGATGGTTGATGACTCACGTCGAGTCTGTGAGTTTGGCTCGTGGATGGGGTGTCTATCACAGTGGTGCTGGGGAGCTGTGTGATGTATTTCAGAGACACGTCCCCTGGGACGTGGGAAAGGGCGGCCGCAGTTCTGCTCACCGTTTTCAGATCCATCTTGTACACTTGCTCCAACAAATCAATGTCGTAGGTATCCATGGGAGTAGCGCGAGGGGGAGACAATCCAGAAACACAAGAAGAATTGGACGAAGTCGTGTCGTCTCGGTATTGCAGGGCAACAGGGAAAGATGTGATTTCTCTGGTAGATAGCTGTAATGCTGATGCTACGAGCGGTTGGATCAGTGTGTCGATGAACCAGACCAAGTTTCCATCCTCTGGTAGCTGCAGATCAACACAAGAAGATATGATTAGATTCCACTCAACACCTGCGCTCAGATGAAAGATGGGAACACTCCCCCTCGCAATGCTGTGCATTGCTCCACATACGAAGCAGGGGGGAAACTGACCAATTCTGTTGTGCCCAACTCCAATATTACTCCAGGCCCGCAAGGGAGAAACAACGCAGTCTGCTACGACCAGATAATGCGACGATTAGGAAGCAGCTTTGCGTACAAATTCTGCGCAATGGAGCGAAAAATGCAGAGTGTATGTCATTTGAAATTAGCCACGCCGAGTGGAATTTCTGACCTGAATTGAAGCGTTCTGGTGATTGAGCACGTCCCGAGCGCAGGCAGAAACGGGAGACAATCACGATTAGCACACAGGTGCATGAAAGAAATGCGGAAAAACGATGCGCATTCCATACGAAATGTGAGGCAGGGCTTAAGCTTATATGTACCACGAAGAATCGAGCCTGCTCAGCAACAGGGTTGAAATTATCTATACCGGAAACCCATATGTAGTTTTTGGTACCAAGCGCTGCAGCTGCGAATCTGCATCAGAGTAGTTCACATAGTACTTAGAAGAGAGAAGCTTCCAAATCTGAACCGTAGATCGTTACTAGATTGCCCAATTTGCAGGCTGAACCTGGAAGCTCCGAAGCTGCTTGATGATAGCACGCTTTTGCTGATTGATGTTTTGATGCGTGCAAATCAGGCAATGCAGAAAAAACGCCTTCTAATCTTCCAAGTCGCTCAAAACGTTCCGGTAAAGCTGCACGAATCTGTCACTTACCCCACGTCACAAGGCAAAGTGCAGCGAGCGTACTGGGAAAACAACTCGTGGGCTGTAATTAGCTCGAGAGGATTATCCTGGAGGCAAGGAGGGAGGAGCTGATCGTGAGAAGCGCGAACAAAGCAGCTGAGCCTGCAAGGTAGCAAGGGGGGCTAAAGATTGTAAGCGCCCTGAAGGGATGGAGCATACGGATGCAATGCTGGGTTGGATAGAAATTCTGCAAGGGATCGACGACGTTAACGATGAAGTTGGGTTCGATGGAGAAAACAGTCGAAGAGAGAGAGAGAGAGAGCGCTAAGGAAGTTTATACCCGCCTGAGGAGGGAGCTGAAGTACTCCAGAGGGCAGAGTAAGACCAGTTGATGGAGTGCAAGAGGTGTTGAAGATGAAGGTGAAGGGGAGAAGGGGCAGGATAATGAGCCATGGGTAGAAGAAGAAGAGCTACCAAGATGAAGAAGCAGATATGGACAGAGAGCCAGAGGCTTGCTTTAAAATATACGATAGCTGATGATGATGGGAAGGTTTTATATATGGTGGGAGAAAGGCTGCTAAAAGTCTAAAAGTCCTGTCCGGACAGGACAGCCATCGCGCGTCGAGACTTTGAAGTTTGGACCTCGTCCCTTCTTATTACAAACGTATCAGCGCTGAGTTCACCCTCCCTCCCTCCTCCTTATTTAGTAGTCACTTGTGACGCCAAAAAGAATGCCTAATTGCTCGCCTCTTAGTCTCCCCCGGGCACCCCCCCTCCCTTTATTTGCCTTATTAGTAATGCGTTGTGGTTTCCAAGAAATGATTTTTGCTTTTTTCTTTTCTTTTAGATTTAGCATGAACCATATATCTCAGCTGCCTTCAAATTTGCACGTTTTAAATCCTTGTCTTTTCCCCATTTGAGTGTTAATTACTTAAATTTCACCATTCTCCTCACATTAAACCTCCATTTTTCATTCAACCCTCCGTCACTCTACTCTGACTCACGTCTCCAAAAGACTAATTACCCACCTCTCCCCTCAATAAAATTCACTCTTCCTCCTGCCTTAAAAGGCCCTTCATTCCTTGATTCTAGTCCAATACGTCAAAAATGGCCTCTTAGTCGAATCTCCAAAAGACTAATTACCCACCTCTCCCCTCACTAAAATTCACTCTTCCTCTTGCGTTGAAAGGCCCTTCATTCCTTGATTCTAGTCCAATACATAAAAAATAGCCTCTTAGTCGAATGATTGGGGGTGCAAAGTTACAAATCTAATTGCTTAGTGATTTTGTGAAGATGTATGCAATGTTATTTTGGTTAATTCAATGCTTGAATATATGGCCTTGTTATTAAACTTTCCTTTATGAAATGATTACATTTATATGCTTCGTTTTAGAATGATCTATATTGTTTACTTGTGCTTGAGTTGATGTTAGCATCATAATACTGATGCAAGCTTTGTATTAATTAAATATTGTCTTTAACAATCATTTTCTTTGTTAAATA
This sequence comes from Dipteris shenzhenensis, assembly GCF_047967505.1. Taxonomy (NCBI): domain Eukaryota; kingdom Viridiplantae; phylum Streptophyta; class Polypodiopsida; order Gleicheniales; family Dipteridaceae; genus Dipteris; species Dipteris shenzhenensis. The sequence continues at coordinate 39,021,790 of NC_141597.1, read as the reverse complement.
GAGTCACAAGCTCTTGTTATCAAAGCTCCATATTCCTATTCTCTTGAGATATATCGAATGTCTTCTTCTTCTTTCTTGTTTATCTTTTTTTTTTTTTGGTTGATGTGGTAAAGTTATAGATTCAATGAGTTCAACTAAGACTTCATTTCCAATGAGATTCATCTCCTTTCTTTTCAACCTACTTACATGAAAAATTGGATGTACTCTATATTTGGTAAGGCCAATTTGTAAGCAAATTCTCCAATCTCCTTAAGTATTAGGAATGGTCCACAATACCTACGAGATAATTTTGGACACATCTATCCATCTTTGGGGTTATTGAAGATTTGGGCACACCTAATCAAGATATTTCTTCATTTTCTTCAAACTCCACTCCAACTTTCTATGGTGTGGGTTTGCATAAATTCTTGCTCTATCTTGAGTTTGGTTTTTTCAAGTCCCAACGAATTGGAGGGCAGAAGTAGAACATCTTGAAGAGTCAACTTTTGAGAGCTTAATCTCGCTTAGCTCAAAGCAAAAATCATTAGAAAGAAGTGGCTATTTCTCATACCTCCCAATTTCCAAAAAGCCCTTCATCACTGCTTCTTGGGGCTTTCATGTATGAGAATATGCTCATCATCAAGTCACCATCAAATGGATCCCTCCGTGTTATTGCAATTCACCATTTAAAGGTGACCTCCTCAATTCCTTAATACATCCACAAGCACGAGCCAAACATTCGCACATAAAAGTCAAGCTTGATGCCACCCAAATGGCAAGGTTTCCATTCCTAATTGATATTGTTTTTATGGTAGCTTATAAACACGTCCATGTTTTTCTACCACCTCATGGTAAAGAACTATGAGTTTACACCTTTTTTTATGAGTGAGTTCCTATAAAGAACTAGGAGTTCGAACTTGCATAGTTACACCTTTCATGGATACAATTGCATTCACTAATTATGCTTATCTTGAGGTTCGCATGAACTTTTGATGAGCATTATCCACAGACATACAAAGTTAACAAGTGAAATTGTTTCTTGGTAAAAAAGGTGTAAACTCATACCTTCATCATTCATTGAAATCTTGGACTAATATCGATGTGAGTGAATTTCATTTTCTTCAAAATTTGCATCTAAAAAGCAGATCATTGTCCACCTCCACCTTGTGACAAACTATATTATTGATAAAACATATCCTCTCGTACAAACTTCATCTTGTCCTTCCCAGTGTCTCCATGTTAGAGTGTTCGTAGCTTAATTATTGAGTGTAATGGCTTAAAGGCCAAATTCTCTCTTTCATAGCTCGACAATGCAATGCCAATCTTGGTGATTGATGGTACTATCCTTTTGAGTTAGGTATAAATAGTAAGGTTTATGTGTTGCCTAAGCTTGTAGTTGTGTTTTCTAAGAATGCATCAACATTTTTCACATCCCTTCTAATTCATAGTTGGACAAGTGAAAGGGGCATACAATAATGAAGAATGTAGCTCAAAATCATATAAAGATAATGTGTTTAACTTAAGAATAACAATGCTTTCAAGATAAAACTTCTCTAAATCTAGAAATAATATGAGATTTTGTATTTCACAAGATAGTATGAATCTTCTTCAATATATTTCTCATCGGCGATCGCACGTCTTGCCTTCCAATATGTTCAATGTCGTTACATCTTCTAGTATGAATAAATATGGATCTAAGAATCCATTGAAATGCTTCTCTTTTTTCTTCATAATGCCTTGTTCAGCACACATTGCTTTTTTGCATCTGTGGAAAAGCAAATGAACACCATTAGAGACTCCCATTAATGCACATTATTTTTCAAATTAAATTGAAAATAGAACTTGTAAAAAAGTTGGAAAATCCAAGGAAATGCACTTGCAGCTATTGATTGATCATCCTAGTGGATGAAACATCTTGTGTTTACCTTCGTGTCATAACTAGCCTTGGAACATATTCCAAGTATCAATTTACTAGAATTTTTTTACCACGAGGACTCATGTGTATGGAGTGTGTATGCTTTCCTATGATGTGTAGATGGAGAAGTGTGCTATTTAAAGAAGTTTCTTGGTTCCCACGGAATTAAAGCTCATCTAGAAACTTTTAGCCTAAAACAAATGGGGCCTTACCACAAAAAAAATCCATGCTTTTTTGGAAATATGATGGGTGTAGAGGGTTAAAAGTGTCTCCAAATAGAAAGGAGAAAACGTTTAAAAAAGTAATAGACAAGAGACCAAATAGGGGCTGAATCGCTCTTTATTCCCAAAATGGGAGGAGTATTTAATAAAGATTCTCATCCCTTCTATGCATGCAAGATAATGCCCTCTGTATGCCACATGGCATTTGCTCATGGAAGAGTACAAAATGCATAAAAGAGCTATAAAAAGCGTATATAAGTGGCCAAAACCTATTCAATTCGCCATCTTTAGTGAAGGCCAAGGTGCAAGCATACAAATTTGCTAGCAGCATGCCCCCTAGCTATGCCACATGGCATTTGCTCATGGAAGAGTACAAAATGCATAAAAGAGCTATAAAAAGCGTATATAAGTGGCCAAAACCTATTCAGTTCACCATCCTTAGTGAAGGCCAAGGTGCAAGCATACAAATTTGCTAGCAGCATGCCCCCTAGCTATAGCATCATAAAATCCACATTCACGATACCTGAGCTGCAAGAAATCCAACATCCTCAACCTATATACGAGTTAGAGATCATCGCGGCACTAACCTAAACTAATATGTTAGGGATCTAGGCTATATAGCCACCCATTCAAAACACTTACCCTAGCAACTAAACCCCATCAATGTAAACAATTAATGCTCATGACTCTCACTCAAATCCACATATGCATTTCACTATCCCCTTCCAAAATCATTACAACCCATAAGGGGGGATGGCAATGCATGGTAAAATAGACAACAATGGGGAAGAGTTGCCAATAGAGGTGGCATTTTCTGTGAGACAAACCACTGAGCCATCAAAAGGCAGTAGTTATCTGGTAACCAATAGATGACCTGTCGATAGAGCTCCACCATTGAGTATCTTTTTTCCCTTGACAAGGGCCATGAAAGGAGGAGGAGAAACGGGAGGAGGCAGTGGGTAATGGTGGAGGAGGAGGGCCGGAGTAGAGCTGATGGCAAGGAATCAGGAGGGCAAACCTATTGGGATTCTATTCACTAGAACAGACAATAAAGGGTAGCAAGAACTGTGGGACAAACTAATGAGCCATCAAAAGGTGGTAGCTATCAAGTAAACAACAAATGACCTATTGACAGAGCTACATTGTTGAGTTTTCTTTTTCCTCAACAAGGGCCATGATGGGAGGAGGAGAAGAGGGAGCAGGCGGTGGATGGTGGGGGAGGAGAAGGAATGGAGGAGAAGCTGACAACAAGAAAGGAGAAGGGAAAGCCTTAAGTGATTCTATTAATCAATGAAACTAGCAATGCCAATGGAACCATGAAGAAAAAGATTTCTCATTCGTTCATTGGCCATTCATTTTGCAACCACCATGAAAACTACTAATGTGGATAGCACACAATACTACAAGGGAGAAATGGTAGCAAGGGAGGAGGTTGGAGGTACTGTTATGGATAAAATTGTCTAAGGAAAAAGGCATTAATATGTATGTGTGTTTGTATATGTGGCAATAGTATAATAAAATATGGTGTGCATAGGGCCCAAGGTTGAGGTGGCAGGGCATGACCATGTGCCACCCTTCCATGTAAGAGGACCCATAAGGTGTGTTGTACATAATCCATAATAGTAATATTATAAAATGCAAGGTGGCATGGCTCCTCCATGTGCCACCCCTCCACCTAGGCTGCATTTAGTGAGATATGGCTCAAAGTCCATGGGAGAAGCAATATAAAATAGGTGGAGATGGATATTATATTGAGTTATACCCTCCATATGAGATAGGCCCATGTGGGGGAGGTATAGAAGGACCAAGAGAGCTAGTTAAATAATGGGGAAAGTAGGATGAGGTGGCAAGATTCCTTGTGCCAACCCTCCACTTGTCCTCCTAGAGGTTTGAACATATTATAAAATTGGAAAGAGACCAAGGGAGTATCATAGACTTGAGATATGGGGCTTGATTTATGTGGAAAATTGAGGCAAAGGGTTGTCGCACACAATTGAGAGTGCGTACCCACCTAGCCCACATGGGAGACTTTTCCACACACACCATGCATGTGGGAGGATACATTAATGTGGAGAGACCCCCTCTTTTGGCTATAAAAGGAAGGGGCTATTCCTTGATGAGACACGCTCATTCTTGTAAAGCCACCTAGCTAGTATTTTGATATTTCCCTCTCATCCCTTCTTTCCAATAAAGTATGGTTCTCCTCCCTTGATGTCCACATCTCAACATTCCTCCTCCTATCATGTACCTGCTTCTCTTCCCCCTCTCCCTTTCCCCTTGTGTCATTGTCTCCCTTTTCCTTCCCTCCACTTCTAATTCCTTGTTCACCCCTATGACATCCCTTCGCTCTCGTGATCTCCTTTTCTCTATGGCCTTTGAGCGTCGCCATACTTAGTCTCTGGCCTCTGATCTCGATAACTTTTCTCGCTAAAAGTTTTGGTGTGGCTGCTGGGATCCGAATCTCCACGGCTGGTGGCGAATCTTCTATTCTTCTCTGGACTGCTGCGACTACGGGTTGCGGACAGTTTTCTGCGCCCACCTGCGCGACAGTTCTCTGGACTGCTGCGACTTCTGGTCGCGGACAGTTTTCTGCGCGACAGTTCTCTGGACTACTCTGGTCGCGGACTGTTTTCTGAGCCCCTGCAAAAGAGTAACAGCAGATCCCACGCCCCCCCTATCTCTTCTCTTTCTCTTCTCCTTCTCCTCTCCTCTCCTCTCTTTTTATTAAAGAGTAGGATTGGAACCCAAGACCTCCCCCTTCACAAAAGAAAGTCTTATCATTGGGCCAACAAGTTGGAAGTGGTAAAAATGTAATGATTTTTATTCATATATTGAAATTGCGGGAGCTGTAACTCTCTAACCATAAGGAGTTTGCTCTTGCTGTAAAAAGCAAAAATATTTCATTTTATGTGCTCTATCCACATCTCTTGCTAGATTGCCAATTCAGAACTTCTCCAAGCTCACTTCACGAACGCACGCCTCACGAGAAGGGTGGACATTTATGTCACTTCTCGACGCGTTTAAGGAATTGGTGCCTGTTCCTCCGCACCTTACGGCTACCAATGCACGAGATGTCTTCCTTGATCTTCATGTCGACCTTCAACGGCTATTTGTCCAGTGCATTATTGATGGTGATGACGGGTGGAATGACACACCGTGGATGATTCATGGTGACGAACTACTGATACGCTGGGAGGATTTTAACTTTACTTCTACTCATTGTGCGGTGATCGAACTACTTGCTGCTTCAGAGGTAATCAAAACGGTTTCCTTCTTCGAAGGGTGGGATGCTCCCCAAGCTTGGGGGGAGATTTGGCGCATCTGCTTGTTGATTCCTGTGCAAAAGCTCGTCTTGAATGGTTTATTCACAATCTCATTACAAAGGTTTCTAGGCCTTGGCTATGGTTGGTAATGTTTCGACCAAGGAATCCATTTGTACCTAATCAGCCTTTTGTGCCTCATTTCAAGCTTCAAATTGTAATTCTTTTTGGGCTTAAGATAAACTATCAACAAAGAATTGCAAGTTTATTTGGTGCTGAACGTTTGGCTCAAGTGTTGAATTCTCCCCACCCTCTCCTCCTACCTATCTTGGACTACCGAGAAACTTGGGATGTCCGAATTCTAGTCTTGGTGTGATGACATCTTGGATTCTTCAATTTGATGGAGCTTACAAACCTTCGACCAAGGCGGCTGGCGTGGGTGTGAAGCTCACTTCACCGAGTGGTGAGGAGTTTTGTTACAGCAAGTCTTCGCCCGCAAGTACTTGCAATCAAGCTGAGTACTCGGCGCTCATTTTTGGGCTACAAAAGGCACAAGAACATCATGCCAAGCAATTGGAGGTGCAAGGAGATTCTCAACTAGTGTGTGAACAAGTTAGTGGAAGGTGGAAGGTGCGGAGCAAAGGCTTGGTTCCACGACATCAACAAGCCTTGGAACTTTGCAACCAATTTGAAGAGGTAAAAATTCAGCATATCCCTCGAGCTCGAAATCTTGTTGCTGATTTCTTGGCACGTGAAGCTTGTATTTCAATCACGCATGACGCGAGTGGAAGCGCCACCCCAACAAAGCCGCAAGCCACGAAGGAGGGTGATTGTTTGTAAGGAATGCAAAGGTTGTGGTCATCATGAAACTAAGTGTTGGGCGTACTTGATACGAGTTCACCGACTTTGGAAGATCATCAGGAGGGTTCTCAAGGACATTGCTCAAAAGAAGGATGCCAGACCGCACACCCCTTGAAGAAATAGCATGGCAACTACAAGAACTGGAAGAAGCTAAAGGTGATGTGCAAGCTCTCCAACTATTGACATTTGTCATGGCATTCTTGTTTGCCTTGATGAACAACCTCATGCAACGTCGCGCCTCTAACCCTCGCTTGTAATGATCGATGTGATATCATGAGGATTGGTCCTTTTAAGATTGTCTATGTGCTATTCTATGCTGAAGATTCTTCTCGTGTAATATTTCACACTACACCAGTCACACCCTACCCTGCCTATGTGTGCTTTTTGGATGTATCTTCACCCGATTTTCAGTTCAAGCTTCCTCTTACTATTGTTCGTCCATAGATAAGCCCCTCTTTTCCATCTTCCAAGCATGGCTGACATTCCCGTGTTTTGTGGACGGGTAGAAGAAAATCCAAATGAGTATCTTGTGGCTTTCAAGCGCCGTTGTGTCTCTCTCAACTTTCTTACTGAAGACAGATGGCTATTGGTTCTCCCCACATTTCTAGAAGGTTTGGCTCAAGTGTGGTATGAGAAGCAAACCAAAGATGTTCGCCAAAGCTGGCCAAGGTTGACAGCAGCAATGATTGAGTATTTCGGCAAAGAAGAGGAGCCGGAGAATGTGTACCTGCAGGTGGCAAATTTGAAGCAGTCAGAAGGTGAGACGGCGCGTCGATATGTGGATCGAGCGGTCGTGCTCCTGGACCGTTTGATTGCCACACAGGAGGACAATGCCGGGTTTCGAGCTAGAATGACTCAGCATGTGCTGGGCTACCTTGTAGCAGGAGCGAGTGATGAATTCCGCCTCAAGCTTAAATGGGAGAATCCAGAAACTATGGTGCAAGCACATGAGATTGCTCAAAAGTTTGACAAAGTTCAGTCTGACCCCGCTTCAAAGAAGACGATTGTCCCTTCGCATCCCCCTCCATTCCTGCAACAACAACCTGGGGGGTCTAACTCAGGGGCATACCCCCACCCCTCATCAGGGATGTATCCACCGCCTCCACCTCAGATGTATGGTCCTCTCTTAGATGCTTACCCTCAACAAGGTGGATATCCTCATCCTCCGCCTCGAAGATTTCCCCAGCCTCGCCCACGAGCCCCCCTCCTCTCTACTCCCGTGGCCCCTCCAACTAAAGAGGCCCCCCCTGCAACAGAGCCTGGAGTCAATGACCTAGCCAAGGCCCTGAATGATCTTCGGTCTGAGATGGTGGGCATCAGAAATCAAGCCAACCGCCCTCCAAGAGATCGTGCTAATGTTGTATGCTACGAGTGCCACCAGAAGGGTCATTATCGCACAGAATGCCCCAATATTCCAAGGGTGAATCTTCTAAGTGAGTCGGGCACTGAGGATTCTGATGTGGAGATCCTTGATCTCGGGAAAAGAACTCGTGCTACCTCGGACCCCTCTCCAAACCGTGGACCGGGCCGCCCCAGGAAGAAGGTGTCCTTCTCAGAGCCCTCAGATGCTGAGATGGCAGACCCACCAACAGAGAAGACTAAAAGATCTCGCAGGAGTAATTGGTCACCCTCGGATTTTCCCATCGGCTCAGGGCAAGAGGACTATTCGGTCGTTCAAGACCTTGCTCATCGTTCTTTGAGCATCACACTCCCTCAACTAATAGCATTAAGCCCTAAGGTGAGACGTGAGCTGCAGCAAGGTCTCTCAACAAGGAAGAGCAAGAAAAAGGGAAAGGTACGAGAGGTATCTTCTATCTCTGAAGAAATTGATCGGCACCCACACACAGTAGATGTCATCATAGATAATTGCCGTGTCAAAATGTGTGTGTTGATGGGGGAGCTGCATGTAATATCATGGTGCCCCGCATCATGAAGAAATTGAATTTGAAATGTACAAGGCGTTCCTCCACTCGAATCAAGGTAGCAGATGGTCGACGACTCGCCACCATGGGAGTCATTGAGGATTTGCCCATCACTGTCAACGGGCTGACCACCACTGTCAATTTCTATGTAGTGGACATTGAAGATACAGGCAGAAGTTACCCAGCCATACTCGGGAGACCATGGTTGAGAAAAAGTGATGCAGTCAGCTATTGGAAGATAGGACACATGTCTTTTAGTGCTTCCAAGGAGAAAATCCCTGTGCAACCTGGTGCCATGGAACCGGAAGAAGAAGAGGAGCATGATAGTGATACTCTCTCATCCTCAGTGTCTGAGTCCATGTCTGAGTCCATGGAAGAATCAGACGGGGGGGAGGAATTCTCAGAGGAGGAAGTTTACATGATGGGGGTGTCTCCGACCCTGCCACCTGCAGAAAAGATAACAGCTAGTCCTCAACAGCTCGAATCAATGCTTTCTCCAGACCTCACTCCAAGTGAGAAAGATGAGTTTCTTGAAATGTTCAAAGATTTCCCTGATCTCTTTGCAACTAGCTACCACCACCTTCGCCATGTGACAGCCATAGAGCACAAGATAGAGCTGAAGCCTGATGCAAAGCCTGTGGCTCAGAAGTATCGGAGATTAGGGCCCCTGCAGACCGATGCTTTGCGCTCAGAGTTGCAGAAGCTTGTAGAGGCTGCGTTTATTGTTCCGGTTCACAATACTGAATGGGTTTCACCAGTGGTAGTCATCCCAAAGAAAAACAACAAGTGGTGGGTCTGCATCGACTATAAGAAGCTCAACGCTGCCACCAAGAGGGATCATCATCCTCTACCCTTTCAAGACCTCATTCTTGAGAAGGTAAGTGGTCATGAGATGTATACTTTCTGTGATGGTTACTCGGGGTTTTATCAAATCAGAATTGCCAAGGAAGATGTGCTTAAAACCACATTTGCCACACCCTGGGGGGGACATTTGCATTCAAAGTAATGCCATTTGGCCTCACTAATGCTCCTGCCACCTTTCAAAGATTTATGCAGATGGTGTTTGCTCCTTATTTGGGGGATTTCTTGGAGGTGTTTTTAGATGATTTCTGTATATTCTCATCACGTAAGGAGCACATCATGAAGGTTAGGTTGGCCTTCCAAAGGGTCAATGATGCAAATGGCAGTCTCAACCCTGAGAAATGTACCATTGGAGCCACTCAAGGGAGGTTATTGGGACATGTTGTCTCATCCGAGGGCATCAAGCCTGACCCCGAGAAAGTAGAAGCCATCCTCAAACTCTCCCCACCTACAACCAAACGTCAGGTACGCTCATTTTTCAATCTTGCAGGATACTATCGCCGCTTCATTGATCAGTATGCTGCTTTGACACGGCCCATGACTATGCTATTAAAAGATGGGGTTGATTTCTCTTGGGATGAGGATTGTGATCATGGGTTTGCACAAATCAAGAATGCTCTAGCTTCAGAACCCATTCTACGCAATCCAGACTGGTCAAAGACCTTCTATATCAATCCTGGGTTTGGTGAGCACACTCTGGCAGGTATTCTTCTCCAGCAAGGGGAGGATCGGTTCATGTACCCCGTTCGATTTGCTTCTCGACAATTGCTCGACACTGAGCGACGCTATTCAGAGGCTGACAAGCATGCCTAGTCTTTGGTGTTTTGCATAAAGAAATTTAAGCATTATGTGGCTGGAAAGTCCTTTATACTCACTAGCACTGGTCTTGCAAAGCAGGTTCTTCAATCACCAAATCCCATGGGCCGGTTGGCCAAATGGTTGGCAGTTCTACAAGAATATGGTTTTTCTTTCAAAATTGTAAAAGGGGGTTGTTCCAACTTGAAGAATGCTTTGATTGATTTAGAGGAGTGCCTTGATGTAACCCTTGTAGCAGCCATAGAAGTTGGGGATCCTTGGTATGGTGGTATCTACAAGTTTTTGACCGCTTTCTCCTTTCCTTCAGAAAGTACTAGCTATGAGAGAAAGAAGATCCGCAGAGATAGTAGGCGCTATACCCTCCTTGATGGGGTGTTGTACCGTCAAGGCATGGATGGGGTACTCAGACGGGCCATTGATGCAGATGAAGTGCCTAAGGTATTGAAGCATTATCATGATGGATTTTGTGGAGGCCACTATGCTAGTGACTATACAGCTAAGAAGATTTTACATGCTGGATACTATTGGCCGACATTGTTCAAGGATGTCACTTTGTATTGCAAAACCTGTGAACCATGTCAATTCTTCGGTAGGAAGGATTTGCGTCCCGGGCAACATCACCCAGTGATGTCCATCCATCCATTTCAGAAGTGGGGAATAGATTTTGTCGGGCCCTTGCCCATGACTGCCCGCAAAAAGAAGTATCTTTTGGTAGCCACTCAGTATGTCACTAAGTGGGCTGAAGCTATGGCTCTCTCTGCTACAAATGGCAAGGCAGTTTCAAGTTTCATATTTGAACGTATCTGCACAAGGTTTGGGACACCCATGGAGATAGTCTCTGACCATGGGAGTCCATTCTTAAATGAAGCAGTAGAGTTACTCATGGATCGCATGGGCATTGATCATCACACTTCTAGCATCTATTATCCAGCATCCATGGGTCAAACAGAGCGGACCAATGGCCTCCTCTGTAAAACCATGGGAAAAATGGCCGCAGGGAATAGGAGCCAATGGGATCAGAAGGTCACTGAAGCCGTGTGGGCTTACAACATCACTCATAAAACATCTACAGGTCACACCCCTTTTGAGTTGGTGTATGGTACTGAGGCAGTTTTACCACTAGAGATAGAGATTCCGGCCTTGAGATTGGCGCAGGAACAGAGGATGACAGAAGATGAACATGTAGAGGCCAGATTGGTACAACTTGAGAAGTTAGATGAGACCCGACGCTTTGCACTACATCAAACAGAGATCCAAAAGAATCGACAAAAGGCCCGATTGGATGCTAAGATTCGCAAGGGATGGGAAAGACACTTTGCTGAGGGGGATGTTGTGCTATGCTTTGATAATAGATTGGACCACCAAATGGATAAGAAGTTTCTGTCACTGTGGGCTGGTCCATACAAAGTCATCAAAGAACGTAGCAATGGGTCTGTCCAAGTTCAGGAGCTGCATGAACCATATGGCAAGAAGGTGATCAACAAGCGTTACCTCAAGCCTTTCTTTGTGCGTGATGGTCCCAGGCATGGAAATGCTGTGCATGCCCTGCCTAGGGGGGGGAACTGTTATGGATAAAATTGTCTAAGGAAAAAGGCATTAATATGTATGTGTGTTTGTATATGTGGCAATAGTATAATAAAATATGGTGTGCATAGGGCCCAAGGTTGAGGTGGCAAGGCATGACCATGTGCCACCCTTCCATGTAAGAGGACCCATAAGGTGTGTTGTACATAATCCATAATAGTAATATTATAAAATGCAAGGTGGCATGGCTCCTCCATGTGCCACGCCTCCACCTAGGCTGCATTTAGTGAGATATGGCTCAAAGTCCATGGGAGAAGCAATATAAAATAGGTGGAGATGGATATTATATTGAGTTATACCCTCCATATGAGATAGGCCCATGTGGGGGAGGTATAGAAGGACCAAGAGAGCTAGTTAAATAATGGGGAAAGTAGGATGAGGTGGCAAGATTCCTTGTGCCAACCCTCCACTTGTCCTCCTAGAGGTTTGAACATATTATAAAATTGGAAAGAGACCAAGGGAGTATCATAGACTTGAGATATGGGCCTTGATTTATGTGGAAAATTGAGGCAAAGGGTTGTCGCACACAATTGAGAGTGCGTACCCACCTAGCCCACATGGGAGACTTTTCCACACACACCATGCATGTGGGAGGATACATTAATGTGGAGAGACCCCCTCTTTTGGCTATAAAAGGAAGGGGCTATTCCTTGATGAGACACGCTCATTCTTGTAAAGCCACCTAGCTAGTATTTTGATATTTCCCTCTCATCCCTTCTTTCCAATAAAGTATGGTTCTCCTCCCTTGATGTCCACATCTCAACATTCCTCCTCCTATCATGTACCTGCTTCTCTTCCCCTCTCCCTTTCCCCTTGTGTCATTGTCTCCCTTTTCCTTCCCTCCACTTCTAATTCCTTGTTCACCCCTATGACATCCCTTCGCTCTCGTGATCTCCTTTTCTCTATGGCCTTTGAGCGTCGCCATACTTAGTCTCTAGCCTCTAATCTCGATAACTTTTCTCGCTAAAAGTACCAAATGGTAGCAAGGATAGAGGATGGAGAGGGAAGTGAGAGAAATTAGATAGACACAAGTTTTTTTTTTAACAGGTTCCGTTGATGGAATTACCACAAACACCATGATGCACGATGGTCCATGGAGGGTACAGATTCGTGGTTGGGAGGAGTTCAGTGGCAAGGAGAGTGAGGTTAGTTGAAGAGAAGCATGATGGAATATGGAAGGAGAAGCATGGTGGAAGATGAAAAGGAAGGAGACAAAGTTGAATGGAATTGGACACACCATGATGGACTTCGACTTAAAAACATGTTTCTTAACAAATGGCACGGGGACACAACTCACCAAAAAAAAAAAAGGGGATGGGTGGTTGAGGTAGATTCAACAACCCCATCCCATCATGATTTACTAAAAAAAACTACATCTATAGAGAATTGAAAGTATCACCAAATTAATAAGAGAGACAATTAATTGTGAAAAGAGACCAAAATGGGGGTTGAGCATTGCTCATTCTTTAAGTGATGACAAAAAGAAAATCTATCATCCATGACTAAATATCTCTCCTGCACAAGTAGTGATCTCGTTAACCTATTGGTCATGACAACACTTCTAGAATGAATTCCCATGGCTCAACAACAACTAATAGTGTCTAAAAGTGAGTCTCTACTTAAAAAAAGCTCTTAGGGAGTTCATTCAAAAATATGTAATATAGCACATACATTCAATAGCAAGGGTTTTATTTTCTTCTAAAGTTATGGAAAATATATGTACATAGGGGTTATAAAGGGGTATATATAAACATCGCTTGAGCACACACATGTGCTTTTACTGTTAGTGACTACCCTGAGAAAAAACTACATATCTTACTCCCGCTCCTCTTCCAAGGGAATGGCCTTCTTGTAGGGCATTATCCTCCTCCTTTTGTACTACTTATTTGGTAATGCCCTCCTTTTGTACTACTTCTTTGAAAATGCAAGCCATGCTAATTCTTTGAAACATTGAACCTTGGGCATCTTGAGGTTTATAGGGATAAAAACAAATAGCATGGTTGCAAACTTCTTGCATTGCTTTCATCATGACTTCTTCGTTGTATTCATAGGGCTAGAGAACTAGATTTTTGTTATGGGTCGCTAACCTTTCACTATTTGGTTCTATTTTTGGCATATTGGTCTCCTGCCCACTATTTATCCTTATATCGCTATTATCTCCTTGCCTCCATCTCCCTTTGTACCTTATTCCTCTTTTAGGGCTTTCAACTCTTCTTGTATAAGGGACTATCTCTATAATTCCCTAGCTTTGAGGGGCTTGAGAACTTCCCATACTAGGTGATCTTAACATCTGATAAGGTCACAACATCATGCATATATGTTAGTACATAAATAGAACTATTTTTCTCTACAATAACTCAATTTATGATCTTTTTGTGCAAAGAAGCATTGAAATGTTTTGTTTAGATGATAGTTATTCAAGACAAACCATTAATCGAATCAAAGTATGGTACTCAACACCTTCAACTATAAATTTTTTTATCAAATTTATTTTGAGAACTCCAATGGTAGAATTTGATTTCTATTGTGTTTTATCTCATTATAATTTAGAATTAATGTATTGTGCTCAATGTTCGTACAATTATAATTTATCCTCAATGTTGGAGGCTTCCACGGCTAGAATTTGAGTTCTATTGTGTTTTATAATTATAATTTATTATTAATGTGTTGTGCTCAATGTTTGTATATTTAGCCACAAATCATCACTAGCTCATGATTAATGTGATTTGTTCTATAATGACATGATTCATTCTATATACCAAGTTTGTTGGGCATTCAATAGAATACTATGTTCATATAACCATAGACATAGTTGAACACACAAATCATATTGAGTTACTTGAGTACTCAATTAAAAATAGCTCATTGATCTATGTTATCTAGCCATAGGTAGTTGCTACTACATCAAGCATTCATGCCAACTAACTAACTCATTGCTCAATAGAATAGCACACTAATATATGTGTAAAGAAAAAGTATTTGCCACCTGATGGGGGGCTAACTTAGCATAGATAGAGATATTCCTTCATCATGTATGTGGCCCCTTTCTTATGCTTTTCCCCAAGGATATACAATGTACAATTTCAACCAATAAGGTGGATCTATTAATCCATCCTCATTCAACATATCTAATAGTTGACAACTTGATATGAGTGATAGGGCAATGAAGTTAATCATGATCTTACTAGTGGCATATGATCTAATAGGGATCTAATAACTAACTAGCTAGGGCACTTGTAGAAGACATATCAAATCCAATAGATAATTAGCTCACTAGTGCTTATGTCAAATCTTTTAAATCCATGGAGTTCAAGCTCACTCCATGGATTTAAAAAGATTTGACATAAGCACTAGCGAGCTAATGTCTATTGGATTTGATATCTCTTCTACATACCAACCATGGAAGGGTTTTTACCACATGGAAGCTTGGAGGAGAAGAGCTTAGGAAATTCCCATGTGCCACCTTTAGGCTCTTGGACTATCACATGAACTATGACAAGATCTTGGACTACCACCCTTCAACTACATGCTCTTGCACTCACACCCTTTAGGCTTTGACTCTTAGAGTACCATGGACTCTTGGACTACCACCCTTCTAACTCTTATAAGACTCCCATGGGATGTTGGATTACCACCCTTCTAACTCTCAGACTCCCATGGGTTGTTGAACTCTTAGACTACCATGGGCTGTTGGACTACCACCTCTGGACTCTTAGACTACCACAGGCTCTTAGACTATGACACATGCCACTCTTGGACTCTTGGACTCTCACTACCACTTGGATTACCACCCTTTGAATATTGAACTTTTACAGACTCATGAACTACCACAAGCTCTTTAACTACCACGCATAGCAGCAACACATAGGTACCCTACTTAGGTGGGGTATCTCCTTTGGATTGCAAACTACCGAAATTCCATGGATGTATTATATCACCTAATAGGATATAAATTAGAAGTATAGGTCTCTATATCTAGAACATGCGACCCTACTCTTGGACTAGCACTACCTCTTGGATCACCACCTTGGGCTTGGACTTTTATAGACTCATGAACTACCACAAGCCGTTGGACTAACACCCCTTGACTCTTAGACTACCATAGGCCCTTGGACTATCACCTTTGGAATCTTAGAATAGCACAGGCTCTTGGACTATGCCACATGCCATCCTTTCACTCTTGGATCATTACTACCTCTTGGATTACCACCCTTGGACTCTTAGAATTTTACAAATTCATGAACTACCACAAACTCTTGGACTACCTCACCTACACACATGCAAGACTATAGCCTCTCTCTCTCTCTCTCTCTCTCTCTCTCTCTCTCTCTCTCTCTCTCTCGTAATGACATTTTGAAGTACTCCTATATATGCAACTATTCATGTGAACACCTTATAGACTCACTTTTTCTCTCTCTAAATATGTGTAGTAATTGGTAAAATTTCTAGCACCCTAAATAGTTTTCTACTTATATCATTTGATCAAACAATCATTCAATCAGTATAATGTTGCCCACCAGGCTCTCTACTATTATCAAAAGTAGAGGGAGTGAATCAAATCACCTGGTTGTTGGATAGAGAATAAAACAAGCCAACTAGCTAGGAGAACACTGAATTTTCAAGCTAATACAATTCCCTGACCCTCTGCTCTTGGCCCTGGGATCCTGGAGATTGTGGTTATATGGAGCTTCACCTATCAGGTGCTTGCAGTGGACCTAGGAGAGTGGGAGTGGATAGATCATGGGCACCGAGAGAGGGGGATTCCCTTCTTTCGTTTCATGGTAGGTAATGCTAGAAAATCCCAGCTGAGCAGTAGGGGTTGGATTCCCTCTAGAGCCCCCCATTGGGATAGCTTCTTCATCACCGTAGATTTGCATAGGAATTTCTAGCTCATTTCTAGAGGAGGCTCTAGAAATCCCTCAGAAATAGAAAGATCACTTTTTTCTTTTGGCTTTCTATTCATAGAGGGATTGCAGTGAACCAATGGAGATCACGATTTGGGGCTGATCCCACTTGCCCTCGCTATCATTCTGCAGAGGAGTCAGTGAGACATTGCCTTTGGGACTGTAGTCAGCAGGCGAGGACTGTTTGGAAAGCGGTTGCTCGGATACTCAACATTTTTCATACTTCCCCTTTCTTCATGACTTGGGGCTCGGTCGCATGGTTATCCCTTATTGGGCCCCAGGTGTTTTATGAGGGTGAGCCTTCTTCTTGGACACTCTCGGTTCGCTGGCAAGTGATAGAGCCCTACTCTCTTCAGGATGTACTAGTTACTCCCTTCAGAGCTTCCCATGCTTCAATGGACACCTCTTGGGAGATTTTGGCTAGCATTTCCTCTTGGCACATTTGGAGAGCCAGATGTACAGAGGCCTTGGATGGCACCTAGATACACCCATCACAAGTGTTCACAGGTATTTGGACTGACACGGTTCACATGTTGATAGCGATTTGGGCTAGCATGCAGGGCCCTTCACGGGCAGCCTCTTCTAAGAGGATTGTTTTTCTTCGAGTTTGGAGGGGTTCTCTCTTTTTCTCGGAGGTTTCTACCAGATTTAGATGGCACTATCAACCCCAATCCTTTCTTTTTGGCTCATGAGATTTTCATGCATTGCATGGTGTATCCCGTATGGAGCTTGCTCTAATGGTTTTCTTTAATACTTAATAGAAGTCTCTTTTTGCAAAAAAAAAAATTATATTATATTATTTATATATATATATATATATATCACCATCAATTTGGATAAATGAGAGTTCAACCTAAAATAATTCAACATAAGCACTAGCTAGCTAGTTGCATACTAAATTGGGTATGAACAAACATAGGAACTGAACTTATACATGACTTAAAATGCAGCATGATCTAGCCAATTGGCTAAAACAACATCATGCATATCCAAGTTGATATGAGGGGCGATATCTACCAACAAGCTAGCTCCAATAAGATTCTATCATACAACATTTCTCATCTTAAATTGTAGTCTCTAGCTAGCTTACTATGTGCTTATATAATTGAGCAACATAGGAATAGAGGCTAATGACCTAAGAATCATGTCATGTAATGGGACACAAGCCATATCTAGGCTGATAGAATTCAATAGTATGGTAATAGAACCTAATGGCCCAATAAGATTCTATCATACAACATATTTTAAATTGTAATCTCTAGCTAGCTTACTGTGTACTTATAGAATTGAGCAACATAGGAATAGAGGCTAATGACGTAAGCCTCATGTCATGTAATGGGACATGAGCCACCTATCTAGACTGATGGAATTGAGTAGCATAGTAAGGGCATAGTAATAGAAGCTAATGGCCCAAGCCTCATGTCATGTGATCTCCATGTGATGTGGAGCATGAGCCACCTATTTGAACAACACTACATAACCAAGCTAGCACAATGTGCTATATGCGCTAGCAAGCTGGCTCCATGGATTAAGCATTAGTTAGGTGCATACTATGTTGTGCATCCCAAATTCAAAGTATAAGCATAAGCTAGCTAGCTTCCTATTGCATCAAATATAAAAACTAGAGAGTATAACCTACAGTGCATCGCTATTGTTGTACACTTGATCATTATATTCATGAATGTTGCTACCTTAATGGATAACTTCCTTGCTCATGGACCATGTCATCTTTGCAACTAGCTGAACCATGCTTTGAGCTCCTTCCATCTCATGATAGGGTCTCTCAAGCTATAGATCATGATATTTGTCTCTCAAGCTATACATCATGATATCCTAGGAAACAAAATGCTTTAGGCAAATAGCAATAGAGGTTTTAGTAGATCCGACGCCTGATTTATTCTCAAATTCATAGCAAGTCTTCTGATGCTGCAATCTTTGAACTCTTTTTAATGACCTACAACTACTTGTTGAAATTATTCAACCAATTTGAATGCGCTTTTATATTGCCAACAATTGCTTCTTGGAATGTTTCTAAGATATTGGATACCACTTTTTCTCTAATGGCAATGCTCATACATATGCATAAGATGCTAATGCCTCAAACTCTAGCTTCCAAGGCTAGCGAATCCAAATGATCTTTGTATTCTTGGGTCTTCACCTCTACAGCATGTATCATAGGGTGTGTCCCATACCTTCTTGTCACTACCCTTTGCTAAAGAGACCACATATTTAATTGTGCATTTGGACTTTCTAGCGATCTTAATTGCTTAGTTAACAACTAGTTTAAGACATTATCAATTAGTTGCATTATCATCAACCATTATTTGTACTCTTTGCCCCTTGATATCCCTAGTTGCATACTTAGTAAACCAGTGAGGTCCTTCCATATTGCCAAATTTCAAACTAATAGATGTGGGTATGATCGGTAATGGTATTAAACCTCCACCATTGTATATTGTTCTATGCAAATTACTAGTAAAACTTTCACCTTATCTTAATAAGACTTATGTCTCGCATACTAGTTTCCAATTTTGGGCTCATAGGATAGTATAAATAGAATGGTCTTTACCCTTGTAAACTCTAAGGTCTACTTTTCTTTTCCGCTTATCCAACAAGTCATTGACTTCCCTTGGAATGTCCTTACAGAAATAGAAGCGAGTTCTCTTTCACTAGGCCTAGTGGATAATCGCATGGACCTTCTTCGATGCCATGTGTCCACATTTGGACCTTATCATCATAAAAATCTCTTGTTTAGGCTTCTAGATCCACCATCCTTATTTACACCCTAGCTTTACAACAATTTACCACTATAACAAAACCATAAGGCCTAGCCTTTTTACTTTATGACAATTCACCACTACAACATAATTTGCTACTTCAATGTCCCAAGCCAAGCCAATGGGTCATCATGAAACCTTGACAAAGATGTTGCCCATGTACCCAATTCCATAATAGCCTTATTTTACCTAGCATGTTTATCAAACATGGTACATATTACACACACATGATGGATGTCCCAATTTTACATCAGAGAATGCCTAATTAACTATTCCATCATTAATTTTATGATATAATCCACAATTCATCCACTTACATACAATTCCATTTATCCTCCATTCAGTGGTAAAGGTAACCCTAGCATATTTTAATGAATGTAGATGAAAATTTGAGCTTAAATTTGGTCTTTACATGGCATGCACTATTTGATGTACAAATGGTATAGTTGCTACCTCATAGTTTGCTAGGTCGTATGAGATAGTCAACGATGTTTTTTACACTCTACTCAACATACGATAGGTCCATGAAGTACATGAAAGTCAATTAATCATCTCAATGCTATAAAGCATGATGAAATGCTTAACAGATGGTGTCAATACACCTAAAAAAACCCAAGGGTACATACACTTAGTGCAACGTAGTCAAAAGTCTGCAGAGGCAACCAATGTTTGGTAGCCCTCTTTTTAGCAACTAAGCCAAAGCAATGTGTTAGATGCCAGTTTCTCTAAAATGGAAGCTACATCGTATGAATGAGCTATGTGGGCTCAATATTTGGTGGGGTTGGGATGATCATGTATCTTCATCAGAAAGAAGAATGTTAAGAATAAGCTTAGCCTCAGTAAATGCACCGAATGATACTTTTTAGTATTGTGAGGTACGACCATGTCTTATTATCATATCTAAATGGCCAAATGGAGACATAGAGATAGGGAAGACCAACTTGCTATGCAGATAGGAAGGATGCTCTCCACCTGATCTAGGGATGTCCAAGATAAAACTTGAAGTTGTCATAAATGGAACATATAAATAGGAATTGCCCCACTTTGCTCCCCCTATAAGAAGGATGTTCTCTACCTCTCCTAGGGATGTGGAAGATAAAGAGCAAAGTTGTCACAAATGGAACATCTCTCAAAACTTCTCTAGATCCAATGAAATAACATTGTGTTTGGGAGATGCCATGTGATATGGCATTCACTACCAAAACATCATATTGCTTGCAATAATGGAGTGTTGCAAGCCGCCCCAATTACAGTCATCATTTGCTTTGTCGACCTTTGGATCTGAGAAAAACATCATTGGATTTGTAATTCCTACAATGAATCATCCACAAGAATATACAAAAGATGCTTGTGATTGTATTTTGGCCCGATTTTGATAAATACCTATGAGCTTTTAACACTGAGCATGATGTAGTTAGTGGCTCTCACGATTTCGCGAACTTGAATACGGGTACGTGCTACTCTCTCTCCAGACGTCTCTAAGCTTAACTAGTCTTGTGGTGGAATTTTGTAGAGCAATGAAGGAGGTCTGAAATATTGGCTGCTACAAAGAGTAATATGCAGACATCCAGAAAGAACAAGGCAATGAACGAGGCTTGAACATTGGCTGCTACAAACAGCACTATGCAGCAGACGTACAGAAACGAACAAGCTTAGTACCTCAAAATCCTGCAGCGACGTCGACCCACAGTCCTGAGATTGGGTAGCCTCCGGCACTCTGGAACTTGGAGGCAACTGAATCTGGCAAAACGCGGCCATTCAGGAATGTTCAGCTAGCTGCCACAGATCAACAGAACAAATATAAGAGTTCAATGAAGGTAGTAAACGAATCCGCTAAAACTGAACATGGAACACCCCCTCTCACGGGACACCTGGTATTGTGTATCCGCCCCCTATAGTCTCGTGCAAGCATTGGCCGAGGTGCGGATTAGAAAATCTCACGGGCTGTACAATCTACTTCCGCGCGACTCGCAAGGTTAATACCAAAACACTACTTCGCTAGCAAGCGTGCATAAGATTCCTTCTCCTCTGAAAAAGGACCTTCCCGGAAGAAATTAAGACAGGCGAAATTGGCATGCGCCAAGCTTCACAAATTGTTTACAAGCGGCACCGTCGGATTTTGGCCCAGATCCAGTAAGAGCTGGTTACACTGGCAAATGTTGCATCAGAGATCTTTGTGTTCGAGGTCTGAAGGAACATTTTGAACTGGTAACCTTCCCACAATTTGGCATGAACGCCAAGCTTCCGGAAATCGCAGCGCCACCGTCTGCTCAAGCAACCGGGCTTTGGCCGAGATCCGTTCCGCAAACCCATCTGTGCAGCAAGAGCTGCTACACTGGCAAATGTCGCATATCAGGGCTCTTTGTGATCGAGCTCAGGAGGCAAAGTTTGAAGTGGTCGATCACCTTCCTCAACTCCAGGCTGACGATGATAATTGTTGTTGTAACTTGTGAGGAATCAGGATTCAGGTCCGAGCATGAATGTTGTGAGAGTCACTAGATTCAGGATGAATGGTGTGAGAGTCACTGCTTATGTAATGTGATGACATTCAATGTTGTGAGAGTCACTAGATTCAGGATGAATGGTGTGAGAGTCACTGCTTACGTAATGTGATGAGACTCAATGTTGTGAGAGTCACTAGTGATGTAATGTCTTCTTGTGATGACACTCAATGTTGTGAGAGTCACTAGATTCTGGATGAATGGTGTGAGAGTCAATGGTTATGTAATGTGATGACACTCAATGTTGTGAGAGTCACTAGTGATGTAATGTCTTCTTGTGAGAGAAGGACACCAAATGATGAATTTCTTGTGGTACACAAAATGATGGCATTCAATGTTGTGAGGGTTTTGTAAAGCTGAATTTCTTGCAGGATAGAAAATGATGGCATTCAATGTTGTGAGAGTCACCGATGATGCAAAGTACTCTTTATAGGAGAGAAGTCTCCATTCATTCATGAGCATCTTTCCATTAGGACAAATCATTGTTGTAAAGGTGCACACTTGCAATAAAGGCAATAAAATATTTTATTAGCACTCCCTCTATAAAGATTTGAGAAGTACAATAAGGGAGACTTAGATGGTGATTTCTTGGATTTTCCACATGTTTCTATGTTTTAAATTTCACCAGGTTTTTTTTTTAAGTCTCTCTTCTCCGGCAATGGGTTATCACCACGTAGAATACCCCACATGCCCATGTCGGCAAGCGATATTTAGGGGCTGTGGACTTTCTATGAAAAGGAGTGTTTATATAGTGGTCACCCACATGGTCACTTTTGCTTTGTTGCAACTTTGTTGCTTTACACTTTGAAAGGCAAAGCTTGCAAATTTACATTGCCCCTATTCGCATATGGTGCTTTTTTTGCATGTCCTTTGCATTCCTTGGATATGCATTGGCTTCATGATTGTGACATTTCTTTTGAAGGAAAATTATGTGACTACACTTAGTCACCTTGTGCCCCCTTCTTGTTAACCTTACTAGTGATGCATCATGCACTACTCAAGTACTGGTGGACTATTGGTATGCTCAATGTTGTCAATTAATATCTCACCAACAAGTGTCTATGGTGTTTGCATGATGGAGTCCTTTTAGTATACATTGTTGTACATGTATCCTCAATTACCATGAACTAATGAAGTGGATCTTAGAGTCCCAAAGCAGCAATGACATAATGGACTCTTACAAGAGTTGTGTTTCATTCAATGAATTATGTCCCTCTCTTTGCATGTTATTATCGGTGTCACCATCATGCAAATATAGGCGATCGGTAGTCCCATTTAACCCTCTTTGGCTTGGTGCAAATTCAAGAAGACTAGAAGGTAGTGTGTAACCACACAGCATTTTGCTAGGTCTCATGATGTGCTCAAACATTTATGTCAACCTTAATCATTCATTTTCTGCCAATTGCTTATTGGTATCTTAAAGAAGGAGCCCAACAAAGGGTCCCCATCCCAAAACAATCAACTAAATTCTATACGCCTTAGTCTTGCTTAGGAGGACGAAGGAGTTTTCTATTACCAAAGGGTTTTCTTCGACTTGTAGAAATATTTTCACCTAAATATCATGTTTCTTTCTTTTTCAACCAAATATCCTTAACCCTCATGCTATGAATGTGAGCTTGCTATTGAAACCCCAAAATTACTAAATTTGTTGACCACCATTGTTTATTTTCAAACAAGTAACACAAGGTATTGGGCAGTTTTTTAATGGAATTGCATGACAGATTGTCACATGGCAAACAAGCTCTAAATCAGCCCTTAATTAGACATCATCATTCTATAGACATGGAGTTCACATCTCTATATACACAGACTTTTTTAATGGTTAGACTCGAATTGCATGATGGATTGTCACATGCTAAACAAGCTCTAAATCAGCCCTTAATTGGACATCATTCTATAGACATGAAGTTCACTCTAGTGGAGGCAACATGCAACAATCAATCTAACGGTGCATCTTGCTAAGCCACATGTTGACACATGGTGACTAAGAGAGCATTTGAGATTGCATTGCTTCACCCTTTCTTGTGAGCCTATATCTATGCCTTATGGCTCTTTTTCCTTAAGCAACTAGGTGGAAATAGGGGCACAGACAACTCCCCCATGCCTAATTGAGATAGATATTCAAACATCCCCGGAGCAACTCTTATTTGCAAATCCCCTTACTTTGGCTCAAGAAGTAAGACCAACACATGACTTTCGTGGCATAATGTGTGTTGTGGCAAGAAAGGTACATTTTTTTATTACTTATAGTACTTTACAGTTGCTCGTGGCCCAAGATCTTGGGTCTAATTCATCTCATCCATGTATAGATTAACCTCTCCACTAGGTGGAGACCTTGGGTGATTTACCTATAGAAGTCTCCATATATGACAAGGCCTACTAGAATTATGACCAACCAATGAGAGAAATCTCATTGCCAAAGGGAGACATTTAGAATCAAGTGCCATGCTCTCATAGAAAAGGTACAAGAAATGCCTCAATCAATTATGGACACATTGCCTATGTATTACATAGAGCTATTATATTTTCTCAAAAAATTAATGGGATCTATAGTGATGGAGGCCATAAATATGCGGCATCATTTATTGGATGTCAATTGAAATCCTACTGAGAAATGGATGGATCCTCCCTCTAAGCTCAAAAGATACAAGTTTAAGTTTGAAGATTTGTGCATTGTAGACTTGAATGTTAATCTCGTGGTAGAGCAATGGACAGAAGATTGGCTCCAACACCCAAAGTAGGAGCTGGTCAACATTGGTTCACTCACTCTATCCTTGGCCATCGACATCAACTCCTAAGCACCAAGATTCCTTAATAAGGATAATCTTTCCCACCTCATCGACTTCAACTCATCCTTCCACAACCATGACCCTTCATCGGCCTTGATTGTCTTTGTGCTGCCAATGCCTAATTCCAAAGAGGCGCAAGACAAAAACCAAGCCTTGTCACCGAAATCCCCTTCTTTAGCCACCAAGTTTTTACCAAAGTCTTGTCTGAGTGGCTTCAAAACTATGAGGACATAGTACAAGTAATCTGAGGTAAAATTTTGGCCTCAGGTTATCGACCATCCTAAGCTAGGCCGAGTGACTAGCATGGATGATATAGGAGCTATCACCGAGAAGATGAGTGATGCAACCCCGAGCATCAAGTAAGGCCATGCCATGGAGCCAATCCCTAGTAGTGGTTCTATGGGTTCTCAGGTCCAATTTTAGAAGGCGGTTCACTAGATCCAACTAGTCTCTAGAAGAGTTTGACTGCCCTTTCTTTCATTGGTATCTAAGTCTGAGATGAATAGGCTAGGTAGGTTTGAGCCTTGCTACTCTTATTTAGTGTAGTGCCTCAAGAAGAGGTGTGAGAGATGAGAGCCACACACCAGCTGTTGCATGAGCATAGTTGCAACTATGGCTGTTTGTAATAGACTGTGGCCTATTTTATAATATAAGTATTGTATCTAGTATCTCTTGGCTCATATACTACCATGCTCCTACTTCAGTTGTGCATACTTGTCTACTCATCTTCATACAGTTTCGCCCATGCAATACAAACCCCATGCTAGAACACTTGGCATCTTACTCTTGTAACCAAGATCCAAATAGGCTCTTCATGTCAAGCATGCCTTAGAGTGCAAGTGAGGTCATCTTCCACCTAAGTGCTTCTTTTAACCGAGCATCTACACTGAGCATCGAGCACTAGGTACACTAGTCTAGGGGTCCTCGAGAAAAGACCGTCACCACTGAGATGGAATGTAAGGTAAATCAATATCATTCCCATGGACAAAAAGGAAATATATAACTCCAATTGGTTATAAGATATTTTCATGATCATGGATCATCTCCATCTTCCTTCATATTCAAGAGAGGTAGTTGCTCATCACCAGAGGACAAGTCATGCAAACATTGGTGAACATCATCTTGACAGTGGAAGTCAAAAGAGCCTAATAGCATCCAAATTTGTGAATACTTTAAAGCTTCTAAAAAAATCACATCCTGATCCATACATCCCCAGATGGATGACAAAGGATACAATAGTAGAGATGAACAAGAGATGTTTGATAGATTTTACTATCTCAGCCTTTGAAGATGAAGCTTTCTTTGATGTGATTGAAATGGATTGTGGATATTTGCTTCATGGAAAACCCTATCAATATGATAATCAAACATCTATATGGCCACTGAGAATGTGTAATAACCTCATCAAGGAGGGGTATACATACTCCATGTAGTAGCCCACATCATGTTCTATCCACAACTTTCTTATTTCAACCCATGTCCTGACAAGGGCTTATCTTTTCTTCATCATCTTCCTTAGAGTGTACCCTCAAGAGCCTCCTTCATTCCTTGCTATGCCCTCTTAACTTAAAATATCATCTTTCAATGCAAGATCCTACAAGACCCCTCTTCATGGAGCTATCGAACACACCATTTTGAGCTCACCCCAAGGCTAAGTTTTCCACGTAGGAACTTCTATCGTTTATCCCTTTAACAAATCTTATCATTCAACTGCATTAATGCTTCCTTATCCTTTTGTGCAACCCCAGCCACACTTGTACCCAAGAAGTACAAGTCCTATAGGCCTTGGAGCACTCAAATGGGTATCCTTTGCTACGAGTTTCAATTAGATCAGCTTGGGTGCATCAGGTCATTACATAGCCATTATCCCTAATATCTATATTTAGAATCCTCATGTACATAGGACAAAATGTAAGGTCCCATTTGGAGGGTTTGGCATATAGACACCACCAAGCTACCTCCATCTTTCAAGCTTACCTTCAACCTTAGGATACACCTATAAGAGGACTTGGCTAATGGAGAAGAATTTCTTACACAATGAGCTCCTCCCTTTTTGTAAAGAGGTGGGGAAAACTCAATCTAATACCTACCAACGGATCTAACTAGTAGCTCACTAGGCTTCCTTGTAGGAATTGAAATTTAGAACGAGTATCACATCCTTGTATGAGAAATTCAAGAACATGCACTTGCCTCTGGCATGATCGAGTGAAACCTAATACTCCATCATCTTAGCTACTTTTCACAACGACATCTGGTAAATCTAGCTCTATATCCATCCTTAATCTCCTACAAGTCATTCCACTTACTATTGAGAATCAATAAAGCTCAAGTCATTGTGTTCCAAAATATAATACAATATTCTCTCATACAAACTTCATCTTGTCCTTCTTCAAGTGTCTCTGTGTTTGAGTGTCAAACTTGTGGCTATTTTGAAAGTGCAACTCAAGAAAAACTTGCAACCAACCCAAAGCCACCATGTGGTATTTGATAGAGTATCAGTAAATCATTCTATAAAGTCGGGAAATGGGTTTTAATGGCAAAAACTAATTTTTCATGTGAAGATGTGGATTTATGTCATTTTCAACCCTCAAACGCTTCATAGTCTTTTTCCCCACAAAATCATTAACCTTAAGATCTCAATGGTTTTGTGGAAAAGGAATGGGTGGGGGACCACATGCCACCTTGGCATTGAATTTCCCATTTCCTACAAAGCTACAACCGTTGTCATAATGCCTGAAACACCCCTTTTCATAGAAAGTTCACATACATAAGGAGTTTTATTATCCATTTAGTAGATTATCAAGTTAACACTTTGTAAATACCCCTTTTCATAGAAAATTCACATACATAACAACTTTACTTATTTATTTTTTGGGGAAAATAAAAAATTTCTAGGGTAAATTTATTCAAAAAAGCAAATGTAATAAGAGGATGTTAATATATATTCACCTTTACAACATGGGGTATAAGGCATGGGGACACCCCCCCACCCCGCCCGTCCTAACCAACCCCATCCCCCTTTTACAGAGGTAAGAGAGATTCCCTAAAATTAGTCAAAGAATTTTTTAAAACACAAAAAACATGTGGAAAAATTCCCACAAATCACCATCCAAGTCTCGGGCCCTATAGCACTACTCTATAATGGGAGTGCTAACAAAAGATTTTATTGCGTTGATTGTACCCGAGTAGTGCAACTTTACAGCAATGATCGTCAAAACTCAAAGAAGATCATCAATGAATGGGAATCCTACTCCCATCATTTTCACTCCTACAAGAATACATTGCATCACTAGTGACTCTCAAAACATTACATGTCATCATTTTCAGTCTCTCAACATGAAGAATTTGCATCATCGGTGACTCATATTGCCACTCTCACAAGAAAAAGGGCATCACATGTCACAACTCTCAAATGTCATGAGTTTGTACAATGATTGTCAATGCTTATCAAAATGTAAAGATGATCATCAACGAATGAGAGTCATATTCTCACCATTTTCGCTCCATTATTGCATGACTAGTGACTCTCAACATTAAATGTCATCAAGTAGAGAAAGAAGAGTGACCGCGCTCACAAGAAGAATTGCACCACATGTCACCACTCTCACAAGAAAAAATGTCATGAGTTTGCGTTCCACAAGAAGAACTTGCATCACGAGTGACTCAAGGCCATATCAGGGCGACCTCAACGCTGATATTTTTACGGTTCATCAGATCGCTATAGAATTTGGGTCTACCCCTCGCCTCCCCACCACCACCTCATTCGGTCTTCTTTCGCTCTCCACTTTGGTCGCCTTCCTCACTTTTGGCGGTTCAGCCTTCTAGCAGCTCTTACTGCAGAATTGGGTTTTCGGAACGGATCCCGGCCAAAGCCGTCTTGATGAGCAGATGGTTTGCGAAGCTTGGCGCATGCCAGTTTCTCTTATCTATTTTGATGTAATTTCTGCCCGGTGGGTACATGCACTTATTTGTCCTTTGTCAAGGGGAGGGGGAATTTTATGCAGGCTTGCTAGCAAACGAAGTGTTAACCGTGCGAGTGGGAAGTAAATTTATCCAGATTGATTTGTGTCCAAATTCCAGCGTACTGCAACCCCGAAGGCTACCCTTTAATCGCAGGACTGTAGGCAACTACGTCTTTCTGCAGGATTTTTGACGTAGTAAGACGACACGGCCTCCTCCATGTTGCTGTTTGTAGCAGCCAAACTTCAAGCCTCTTTCATTTTTCTACCACACATATAGCTTAACTGGAGCAGACCGGAGATTGTGATAGAAACTGAGCCGTTAACATCAAGTGTAAGATTAAGTGAAATCCGATCACAACCATCGTCTCTATATTACTATGATATCGTCTAGAAATAACTTTAAAAATCTACGAATTCAATGATGTTTTGCAAAGAAAACAAGATGAATTTCATTCATGTGGCCTGCCCGAGATGGTGCACAGAAAAGAGGGTGAATTGAAAGGGGGGAGAGAGAGAGAGAGAGAGAGAGAGAAGAAGAAGAAAAGAAGAAGAAGAAGGCGAGAAGAAGAGAGAGGAGAAAAAGATGGAGGATTTCCAAGGGTAATAATTGAAAGCCCTAAATTTACAATCATTCACATATCTCATATAGCCTAGTGGAAAGACCCCATGAGTGCATAAGGGATGCCTTGATTTCAAATCCCCCGTCATGTGGTACCCCTTTGACCTTAGCCTAATTGGGCTATTTGTACCTTTTCACTTAAGAAATCAATTGAATTTCTCCATGTATTCAATTTGGTTTTTCCTTTAAGTTATATAGGTGGTAGCATGTTTGGTTGGACTAAAAAGCAATATCCATGGACACTGCTTTTTCAGTGCTTGTAAAAGCATCTTTTAAACTGATTGTGAGACTGGTCACGAGCGTAAATTTAAAAAAAAGACCATGTCCCATGTCCATGATGCGTAACTAACAAAGACACTATAACTGCCAGTCCCACTTCTCTTTCTAAAACCTCCCACTTTGAATTATGCAACCTGGAATCTCTCTCTCTCTCTCTCTCTCTCTCTCTCTCTGCGCTCCTAATTCTTTCTTTGCATTGTATCTCTCGGAAACAACCTCAGAGTAGCAGCACTTCAAACAGATGCCAGAAGAGGTGAGATCCTGAGTGGAGTGGAGTGTGCAAATTCCACTATCAGCGAGGAACAAATCAACTTGAGAACAGAGCAAAGTAGCAGCACTTCAAACCAACAAAATATTTGCCAACACTCCTACTAAATTAACAGCGTCCCCAGGACCATCAAAGTTCATACTCAGATTCTCTGTTGAAAAATGGCACATGCCTCTATAGGAAACGTCTTTGCTTTTCTATTTCTTAAATGACATTGCAAATGAGTTCAGGTGGCGATGCTTTATGCTACTTTTTGCAGGTGGGTCTGGTTCATTTGTCTCCAGGACCTAAGGATATTAATGCAGAGACCATTAGGAAAAAAGGGAGCTCATTTTGGGGCCTTTTGGCCAAGAATGAAAATAGCCCTCCACCAATCAAAGAAGAGCCAACGTAACGTTGAAAATTTTAGAGAAAGGAAAACAAAGAAATGTGATCAAGTTTGCATTTAATGAGGACACTTGAGCTACTTTATTATATCCGATATACGGTTCAGAATTTAGTATTTTTGGCATCACCGATGCATCCAAAGTGGGCCAAAACCCCCAAAAAGGCTTTTGAAATGCCCAAAACGAGCCCTCGGACGCCTAAAAAAGGCTAAAATGGCCCAGAAAGCAACCATACAAATGAAAGCGATTTGCTGTCAAATTGCTTTCATTTGTATGGGTTGCTTTTTGGGCGTTTTTGGCTTTTCTGAGCATTCAGGAGCCCGTTTTCGGCATTTCAAATGCCTTTCTAAGGGTTTTGGCCCACGCCGATGATGTCAAAAATACCAAATTCCGCACCGTACTTCAGTGGGGTTATGTCATATTTTATTGTTTTAGAGGAAAGAAAAATGCAAAATTCGTGAATTTCTCTCAGGGCCCCAAAATGAGCTCCCTTTTTTCCTAATGATTGATGCAACTGACCCATCAAGAAAAAGACGTAGACGCTGTCAGAGAGTACGAGGTTGCAAAGAAAAGAAAGCAACGATAGAAAGCAAGGGCGAAGCGAGCTATGGCAAATTAGGAAAATATTGTATCTGACATGGACTCTCTCCTCCTGAACCTCACCTCTCCCTCTCGGGCCAAACCTCCCCTCTCCCTCCTCCCAAACCTCGCTGCTCTTTCTTCAAATCTCCCTCCTCCCCAATCCTCCCTCCTTACCAAAGCTCCAAGTGTGGCTACTATGGAATTAGTAGCTATAAAGAATAGAATAGATAGGATAGGTCATCAATAATCCTAGGTTGAGGCTTATGCATGAGGGAAAAATCCTATGACGCCATGGGATTTTGTAACAGTTTTAGGCCATCAAAAGCAGAGATGTGCAATATTTTTAGGCCAAGTGTTCACCGAATCTACCTTAAGGATGAGCAAAAATTTCATGGGTGATGAGCAAAAATATATAAAAAAGGTGTGTGGGGACCAAGTGCTGAGACTATTTCTATCATCCTATGAGGTGCTACCCATGTAGACCTAGATCCCACAGTAAAAATTAGTACATCATGTGAAGAGCCTGAAGTTGTAGAAGAATGATAGGATAACATGCATCTAAATCCAACTATTGGCCATGATGTAAATACATGTTTCTACTATATGAGGGTAGTACAACCTTGACCCCAACAGTACCAACAATCGCCAATCCCAATATATAGGCAACCAACACTCGTACTTAATGCACAAGTGCCACAGCTCGACCCTGAGAGATCTCAACAATGGAAGTGGAATGGAAGAAGGTGAGAGAGAGGGAGAGCCAAAAGAGAGAGTTACACAAGTTTTTGGTGGGTGCTAAACATCCTAATCTTCTATGTCATCCCATAAGTATATATGTTTGAGTATTGTACATTACCGGAGTTAAGGTACAGTGTCCTTTAACCCCCAGAACCTCCCACTTAAAGGCCAGTGTTCCTTTAAGGGAGAACAACCAATGAGCATACTATCCAATGCCCATCAATACATGAGAAAACTCAAACCGCTGACTAGGTAGACTCTTCATCAGCATATCTGCAGGGTTATCATCTATATGAACCTTGACAAGCTCTATGCGCTTGTCCTCAAAATGGTACCTAACCTCAATGTGTTTGGTCTTTGCATGAAATACCAAATTCCGTGCTAGCTGAATAGTACTCATCATGGAATCACTATGCAATGTCAGTACACCTGTATAAATCCCCAAATTTCTCACTAGCCGATCAAGCCATATAGCCTCCTTGTGACCCTCTATGGCTGAAACATACTCGGACTCTGTGGTAGACAAAGTAATGCACTTATGTGCATGAGACATCCATGGCAATGCACCACCTGCAAAGGTGAACACATAACCAGAAGTGAATCTCTTGCTATCCACATGCCCTACATAGTCTGAATCTGTGTACTCAAATACATGCATCTCTCCTCTGCCAAAGCAGATACACACCTCCTTGGTACCCTTCATATACCTCATGATGCACGTAATTGCCTCCCAATGCCTCTTTCATAGATTAGCCATATACCGGTTAACAACTTCCATTGCAAATGCAATGTCCGATCTAGTAGCTATCATAGCATACATAAGACTCCCAACCATTGATGCATAAGGAACCATGCCCCTCTCCTCATCTGATTTGGGACTATCTACTTGACTTAGTTTCAC
Organism: Dipteris shenzhenensis; assembly: GCF_047967505.1. Lineage (NCBI taxonomy): Eukaryota > Viridiplantae > Streptophyta > Polypodiopsida > Gleicheniales > Dipteridaceae > Dipteris > Dipteris shenzhenensis. Next base: position 38,989,665 of record NC_141597.1, on the reverse strand, counting down.
ATATGGAGGCAATGGAGTACTTACTGCCTTCCCCCCCTCCATATTGAAATGCTGCAACACTTTTGTAACATACTCCTTTTGTGAAAGCCAAAGGAGTTTTCTACTCCGATCATGCGTGAAATATGACCTGCAGGTCCCAAATCCTTCATGTCAAAGGCCTCATCCAACTTGGCCTTTAATTCATAAACCTCATAATTTTTCTTGCTAGCCAATAGCATATCATCCACATAAAGTGCCAGGAGTATCAAGCTATTATCCTTAGCCCTTTTAGTGTAGAGGCAATGATTAATCTCACTTCTTCTGAAACCCTGGGACCAAATGAAAGCATCAAACTTGTGATACCATTCTCTAAGTGCTTGCTTAAGGCCATAGAGACTCTTTTTTAGCTTGCAAACCAAATGTAGGTGGGCACACGATCTGAGGCTTGGAGGCAATTTCGAAGCTCGCACAGTTAGCGGGCTGTTAGGAGTGTGCAGTAGATGTTGCCTTGATATTGGGGACTGCTTGGGTCTGCATGTGGGCAGAGTGAAAGAGACTCCCAAGGTCTCTAGGTGGCTAGCCTTCACTGCTCATCGAGGCAGAAGCAAAGCAGAGTTGCAGAATCCTTATTGTTGCAGTTTGCAGGCGGGCGACACGCTAGCCAAGTTATTGCAGCGACTTGAAGGCACGGATGTAGGCTGGCATAGAGTCCACTAGTCAAGGTCATGGCAACTGGCTACACGGCTTCAGAGATGATTGGTGGCAGTAGATCTTTTTTACCCAAACCTTTGCAGAGGCCTCTTTCCCCAAAGGGCAGTGCTATGAAAACTGTGGGACCAGTGCGGGTTGCTGTCCATGATGACAGAGGCTGAGGCGTGTGCAGATTTCAGAAGTGCAAAATCTATAGGTGGGGCGCTGTCACGCTATGCTTGCAATTGCCGTGATTGTGCAGAGCTTTGTTGAGAGCCTAACTCTGATCTTGATTTGATTCATACAGATGTATAGGGTTATGCAGAGGATTACCAAAAAGCAAGCAAGGAAAAGTGAGCGAACAAAAAAAAGCAAGCAAGAAAAAGTGAGCGAGCCAAAAAAACAAAACAAAACAAAACAATAATAGATTGACAAATCCTTATTTTAGCAACTGTCTAAGTTCTTCAAAAGTCCACGAGAGAGTTGGACCTATGTCATTGCCAAGGCATCACTAGTAAAGATGCACCCTATCTTCGCTCACTTTTACTCATTCGATTTTTTGTAATTCTCCATAATCAAGCTCTCTCTCTCCACCAACATAAGTGAGATCACCAATGAAATCTTCCACACAAGTCAAAAGTTTCATTGGACTTCTTAAATGGAATAGTCCACGTTACATGCATGTGCAAATGCTTGGTTTTTGAAACTCTATTCACTCTTGGAATAAAACCTATGTTTTTCTGTTTGCAACAAAACCCTCCCTAATGAATCACTCTTACATCCTACCAATCTAGCAAAATCTAAAGAGAGTATATCCATTTCTTTAAAATGAATTAAATTCCAAAACGAATCAATCTTTGCTTATAGAAATCAATGGTAGAAGCCAAAATAGACAACATATTGACGTGGTCCCTATTAGGTAAACTTCTGTCTAGATTCGATGCAAGAAATCGGCTAATTGTTTATTAAATTCACATTTTGATGCATGAAGTTTTGATATGTAACATGATGCCATTTGGATCTGTAAATCAAAAGATACAAGACGTCAAAATTCTCATCTTTTTGGCCAAAAGAGGGAGCGTGTTAACACACTGCTTATTTTGGCCCAAAAGATGAGAATTTAGGCATCTCCTGTATATTTTGATTTACAAATCCAAATGGGGTCATGTTACATATCAAAATGAATGGCAAGGCATGATTTAGATGATTATCATGACCTTTTGCACCATTTAGTAAAACTTCATGCATCAAAATGTGAATTTAATGGAAATTTTGTAATTTCTTACACCTGATTTAGAGCAAGGCCACTAGTAATAGGAGCACGTTAGAACTCTATCTATATATTGGGACAAAAACAATCAAATGTTTTCTATGCAAGTTCTTCTGATGAAAATATATAGAACACTTTTACCAAGGTAGACTTTCAATAACAAGTTATGATCATGTTCAATGTTGAAGTTTTTATTGAATGATATACTTCAACTATATACTACTTGTTGGTAGCCAAAGCATTTCTATTCAAGCTCATCTCATGAGAATAAATAACACTATTACTAATGTAGACTTACAAGCTTATGATATAATCATCTTCAAAATTATGGTGATACTATAAAGCCTTAACGATCAATACATACATATAGTGAGGTTATGCTTTTCTCAAGTGATGCACTTCAACTATATAGTATCTATTGTTGATAGTCAAAGTATTTCTATTTAAGCTCATTTCATAGAATATAGAATACTATTACTAATGTGCACTTGCAATATTATGTTATAATCATGTTCAATGTTGAGGAAGTACTATAAATCTTTATTAATGATGAGTACATATATACAATGAGATTATGTGTTGGTAGCCCAACCATTTTTGTTGTGCTCGCTTTTTCTCACTCGCTTATTTGGTCCTACTCACTCAACATCGCTCACTTGATTGACTGCCTCGATTATGCACAAACCCATAGCATTAATGATTCATTGTACTACTTGACTTTCATTGACAAATACAACACATATTGTTGGGTCTATTTTTGGAAAGAGAAATATAAAGTCTTTTCTAGATTTCAAGAATTCAAAGCCATGGTTGAGAACTAGACATGCAGAAGAAGCCCAACAAATGCTGTGACTCGAACAAAAAATAGACACATGACAAGAGGAGCCACACTCACATAATCCCCTTCCACTAAACACCATTTTAACCCTCATAAGATGCCACTTAGAATAACACACCCAATCATAGCCATAGGCTTCTTTAGTGGAGACCTTGTTTTTCATCATGAATTAGACATTTCACACCTCCCACTGCACCCAATCATTTTGAATTTTAGATGATGGTGCCGAACCATACAAGAATCTTCACTTTTTGCCCACTGAAGAAGAAAATTTGGAGTTGACAAAGTCTAATGACTTGGAGTCTTGGTCTTGTAGTCCACATTCCTTGGCCAAAGGCCTTGGGTAGTTGCAGAAGTGTGGGCACCATGGGACCATATGAACTTGAGGTTACCTCATTGACAATAATGCCAGCTACTATAGTTTCAATGTCGTAATAGTTTTATATAACAGGGAATTAGAAGCCATGCAATCTATTCTTCAATTGGGATTCAGCACATTTGAAACCATTCAAATGGCTTACCCTGAAGGCCTATTCAAAGAGAAGAATGTTGAGAGATCATGCTCAACATCATGTGATCATATTTGCATAGCACTAACACTTATAGAGTGCTATAAAGGAAAGGGTTAGATGTCCTAACCATAACCCTAAATGGGTTTGTATATATTCTACATTTTCAACTAAATCTAGTGTACACTTAGTCCTAGAGTCAATCCCTATGCTCACATATGGTTTCACATCATCACATTACCTGAAACCTGATGTTCATCAGTTCAGTGAGTAGACTTCAGAGTGTTCAGAGGCATTGCCGATTGATCCGTGGGTAGATAGCACATGATTTAATTTCACACACACATGCCATCATTGTAAAGCCTACTTGGCTATTTCACGGCATTGTGCACATCATTTCAGCCTTGTAAAGCCTCTTTTTGCAAATGAACATGGGAATATGTTTCTTGCAAATGAGGAAATGCAGAAGATTGATACAGTGTACCTAGACAATGATTGCAATTCAAAAGAGAATTTCAACTATCAAGTCAACCGAGAAGATCAAGATCCTTGGTACATTGATAGCGGTGCATCATCTCACATGACAAATCATTAGGAATGGTTCAGAGAGATGAAACCATTAGAAGGTAAAAAGAATGTCATCTACACAGCACATAATACACCTAATCTAGTTCAAGGGACAGGCATTATTCCTATGAACAATTTCACTCATACGAAAGATTGGTGAAAGATGTACTCTATGTTCCGAAGCTCAGTAAGAACCTCTTATCAGTAGGTCAAATGATGGAACACAACTACCGAGTCATCTTCGACGGAGATAAATGCACTATTAGAGACAAATCCAGAAGATTTTAGCTAGTAGGTAAAGGTGTCAAGGAAGGACGCTTGTACAAAATGCTAGCTACAGTACTAGATTTACATGCCATGTCAGCTCAACTGCAATAGATGCCCCTATCTACAAAATGACACAAGAGATATGGTCATGTGAATTTCAAGAGCCTGCTAGATCTCAAGAATCAGAATATGGCAATCAGGATTCCAAACCTACAGTTTCTTGGAAAAGTTTGTAAAGCATGCTGCTTCGGCAAACAAAAGTGAACCAACTTTGGTAGAAGTACCTCTCTAGCATATGGTATTCTTGATTTGATACACACAGATGTATGGGGTTATGCCTAGACCCGCAACATCAATGGTTCAGTTTACTACTTGACTTTCATTGATGACTACATTAGATATTATTGGGTCTACTTTTTGAAAGAGAAATTTGAAGTGTTTTCTAGATTTCAAGAATTCAAAGCCATGGTAGAAAACTAGACAGGCAGAAAGATCAAAGTCATGAGATCAGACAGAGGAGGTGAATACATGTCTTCAGCTTTCATGAACTTTTGCAAAAGTCATGGAATTTGAAGACAATTCACATTTGCAGATACTCCTCAGCAAAATGCAAGAGCTGAAAGGAAGAATGGTACTTTAGCAAACAGTGCTAGAGCAATCCTTAGTGAGAAGCATCTTTCGAATCAGTATTGGGCAAAAGCAATAGCCACTACAAACTACTTGCTTAATCAGTTTCCTACGAAACCAATACAGGGTATGACACCTTATGAAGCATTCACTAGACACAAGCCACACATTGGGCATCTTTGCATATTTGGTTGCATAGCATATGCCCACATACATTCTGATCATCGTAGGAAATGGGATGCGAAGTCACGTAATGCCCCATTCTGTGGCAAAAGCTGTCTTTGCCTAATCTTGAGGTGCAATTTGTACTTGGCCCATTCAAGAAGCTATACACGTCAGACCCAGCTAGCCTTTCTAAAACTATTTCAGTCAATGCTAGGGCTAGTGATAGCCGATTGTTGCTGCATTGACGCTCTTGATATTCACACATATTCTGAGCTTCTTGTTTTTCTTAGGAACAATTACAATTGGTGACACCCAATCGGTATGCTTGATCTCATAAATGAAACTGTCATCCAATAGCCTTTCTAGTTCTTCATAGACATGGGTGCCATACTTGGGATTTGTCCTGTAGTGTCCACATACCTTATGTTTGGATTTGTTGTCCCTAATTGGAATGGTATGTACTGCAACTTCAGGGGAAATCCCTTTCATTTACTTGTAGGACCAAGCCATGCAATCTCTATATTCCATCAAGCCATGCTTGTAGGACCAATCCATGCAACTTCAGGGGAAATCCCTTTCATTTACTTGTAGGACCAAGCCATGTAATCTCTATATTCCATCAGCAATGCTTTTAATTCTTTTAATTCTTGAGTGAGATGTTTGCCGATGTATATAGGATTTTCTTCTTCTCCATCCAAGGCAAGAAATGTAGTACAGATGATGGCTCCGTCCACTCGTGCGCTCCCATAGTGGAGCTTAGATGGCGATCTAGACAGATACTAAGTGAAGAGCTACTAGCTGGAAGATCTCCATTGGAAGATCTGATCTGGTACAATGGACTGGGAAGGTCACCTCTTTATAGCTATGAGGGCGATAGTCGGATCAAGTCGGTGGAACCGACCAGTCAACCTAGTTGGTGGAGTTGACTAGTCAAGCTAGTCGGTGGAATCGACTAGTCGTCCATGGAATATTCAGAGAATATTTCCTATACCGTTGCCTCGGGGGCTCTCGCCCCCACCAAGGGGGCCACTGGCTCCCCTGGGACCCCCTAGTTGGAGTAAGGGGCTCCCACACAATCAAGACAATGTACCTCGTTGTGCTACCAGCTTACCTACCCTGCCTAGCCCATAGGCTAGACTCACATAGATCACCTTTCTACCATCAACAGTCTCATTGATAGACCTCATCTGACATGCAAGTCAAGATCCATCTAGTGTCCCGGGCTCACACATGGCTTCTCCTCATATGGGGGCCTTACAACTTTAGCACCTTGGACAACTGGTGGTTACCAGGAGGGTGGGGCATTGAGCATCTCTAACAAAAGAATGGTACTTCCATCTCTTTTGATTCTTCATCTCAGATTGGTGCTTCTAGTTGGATCATTTGTGCATCCACATCAAGAAACATTGGACGTGTTGTTTTACAATTATCTATTGTGGCCAATGCTTGTATCCAATTGTTGATGTCACTTTGTGTATCTCCTTCCATGGGTTTTAGTACATTTGTGGGTAAAGGGGATGCATGACTAGCGGCTACAGTAGAAGAAGTGTCTTCAATATTTATGGGAATAGTGGGTTTGATTTCCCCTGTTTCCAAATTGATCTTGACAGTAGTTTCTCTATTTTGGATCGTGATTCGATCACTATCCCAATCATGGAGTACCTTCTTAACAATATCTAGTATGCTATGGCTCTCTTGGGAAGATCCATGATTGTAAATTAGAGAGTGAACTTGACTCCAACAATTTTTGTTGACACATTATCAATGATGCCCAGTGGCTTCATTTTAGTGTGGTCAGCTAGGCGGATGTTGAATGTAACCTTTTGCATTAGAGGTGGGTTCCGTCATTCAAAAAGATCTCTTGTTAAAATGTTTACACCAATCCCACCATCCATTATTGTAGGTATTGGCCAAAGGCTTTAGGCTTCAGCGGTATGGTTATATTTTTTATGTCATCCCTAGCACCAAATAGGCGGGGGGAAGCATTGTGAAGATTTTATCCATCCCTTGAAACTCTCCCACATTGTAGGGCAATCCCTCAGTAAGTTTCCAATTGGCATCATGACGAGGCAGCTTCTCAAGCTAGCTAGTGCGGTACCATTCAATAAGGGAGGTATTGCTTATTGCTTGATTACCATTTGGAAGGTGTTGGGATCAATCACTGTGTTAATCTTAGGTGATGAGGGTGCTCTAACCTCTGCTGCTGCTATCTTTTCTAGCTCAAATTATTCTTTGTCTTGTTGTACCCAATATTTCAAGGCTTGATAACGAGCTTTTTCAATTTCAGCATTGGGGTAGGCTTCCTTTGCTTCTTAGGGACACTGTCCTTTAATGTGTTGGGCATGTGAGTTGTGGGATTGCCAAGGCTTGTTTTGCTAGAGGGCTCTTTGCTTTTTGAGTGGAAAGGAGTTTTTGCCATGCCACTTCTTTTTGCTACTGAAACCAAAAGGCATTTCTTTTCACACACAAATTCAACACTTAATCAATTGAAGAAGAAGAACACAATCACACCACGAAAGCAACAGTAGACTGGGTACAAATTCCCCCCCCTAGATGAGTGGCTCACGCTTCCTCATCTAGAGTATTTATGATATTTCATAAAAGCACCAAGGAGCCAAAATTATCCCTCTCTTCCAAAATGAGGGATTTGCTTTACATAGCCATCTCAGGGCCCAAAAATGAATTATGTCCACTACAAAATATATTGCTCAAACTTGCAATAATAAAGCAAATACAAAATTGGCCCATGGCCATATATAATGCGTTGTGCAACACCTCGATTGGTACCCTCGCACTTACTCCAATCCTCGCTATGAGTTCCATCACTTGTACTCAAGCCATCTTCCTCTCACAATTCATTGCAAGAGAAATTGTAGAGTTTAGTGAGCGAGGATGAAACATGTTAATCTCGGCTCTCAACTTAGACTTTAGGCCTGCCACATACTTCCTACGTTGATCTCGCTCATTAACTTTCTCTAAGGACTGTAATTGGATCAACGTTTGCCAAAATCTATCAGTATATGTGGAGATCATTTCCTTATTAAATTGCCTGAAAGTATCCCACTATTGTCTAGCTTTTACTTTGAAATGTGAGGGAAGAAAATCTCCTTGATGAGCTTTTGAAAAGACTTCCAAGATTTTGGTTGCCTTTTACTATGCTTAGTGATGTTCCACCAAAGTGCAGCACTCTCTTCTAAATGATTTGCAGCACATTTAATCTTATCTTTTTTAGAGAATTTCTTTCCTAAAAAATAATCATTTAGCTGACTGAGACAGTGGTTGCTTCTTTCTTTCCATCGAAATTTTGAAATGAGAAAGCTTTTCTACTTATCTTACTCTCCTTTCTTGAATTATGTGCTCTAAGTGTGGCTTTGATTGTCCTAATAATACTATGCTCACGCTCATTGGCCAACTGTGCCTAAAGTGCATCTAATTGCTCCTGAAGCATGGGTGGTTGTGGCTGATGTGCCATGATAATGCGATAAATACAAATAAAGCGAAATGGAGGGTAATAAGGATAATAAGTGTATGAGAATTAAACGGATGAAAAAAAATGTGATTCAAGTGTATGGTGAGACAACGGATGGCGGAAGATACTAAGTGTACGAAATGTAAAGCAAAGAAATCACTTATCTTGCTCTTTGATTGGAGGTAGAAAGGACTAGAGTGGGAGATATGTGACCGATGATGTCGCTCATAGTTGTCTATGTGCTCGACCAATCTCCAATCACTTGCACGGTGATTTTGTGGTCCCAATCACCTTCTTGATTCAAGCTTCTTCAAATTTTGCTTTGCTCTCTTTTTTTTAAAACGCCTTTGCTGGTCGGTGGAGTAGCCCCACACTTTGTGTTGCAGATCGCCAAAAGGAAAGTTTTTTTTTTGGGAACCTTGGGATTCTTTGTATGAAGTCAAAGGATTCCTTTGACTTAATAAAAGATTCTACAAGTACTCTCTAAGGTTGCTGTATGCCTACGTCGTGCGATGGCAAAGTCCCCGAACTGAGGAGACGTGTGCAGGAACTGGCTGTTGTACATCTTTAGATGATGGCGGCAGCTTTGCAGAGGTTGCTTCCCCAGGGGCGGCAGCACGGAGTCTTCCGCTGTCTACATTGACAGAGGCCTGAGGGCTAGAGGCTGCCTTGAAGAGATGGAACCTCACTATGAGTATGAAATAGAATTCCCTATGTACTACATGGATGGTGCCAAAGGACTCATTCCTATATATGCATTTCAAGTAAGGCCAACCACATATTGAACACCCATCAAGTGTTTGGGTTTTGGGGATAACCACCATATAGCGGAATGCCCACACAAGGGTAACTCCAGGACATTTCAACCTCTGTGCAGAGAATGTGGATTTGGGCATGCATGCATGGAGTGCCCACTTAAAGCAAAGCCTCACCCAACCAATGAAGTAAAACCTGATATACCCCTGCGGATAATTAGTGTGGAAAATCACAATGTGGCTACACCAAGTGTGGTATCATAGCCAGTCTTAGTCATAACAAGGCAACTGTTACGGAAATTATATTTCTAATAGATCTTGCTTTGGACATTATTATTTTAGTGAAGTGTGACTATGGCAAAGTACTCCATAGGAGCGCACCGGATGCGGCAAGGGTCCTAGTGGATACTTTGTGTGGTTAGTTGGGGACGCCTGACTAGCTTGTGTTTTGCCATGCTAGATGGTCGGTATTGTGGGTGATTCCATGTTAATATTGATGTCGCTAGTGTTATTGGTGTTGTGCTTGATTATTGTGCTTTGAGTGCGGTTATGTTGGGATCGGTTGATTCGATGATTCATTCAATCGATTGTTAATAACTAATGTAATTGAGGGCTTGAGTACAGGTGATGGAACTCATAGCGAGGATTGGAGTTAGTGCGAGGGTACCGATCGAGGTGTTGCACAACGCATTATGTATGGCCATGGGCCAATTTTGTATTTGCTTTATTATTGCAAGTTTGAGCAATATATTTTGTAGTGGACATAATTCATTTTTGGGCCCTAAGATGGCTATGTAAAGCAAATCCCTCATTTTGGAAGAGAGGGATAATTTTGGCTCCTTGGTGCTTTTATGAAATATCATAAATACTCTAGATGAGGAAGCGTGAGCCACTCATCTAGGGGGGGAGATTGTACCCAGTCTGCTGTCGCTTTCGTGGTGTGATTGTGTTCTTCTTCTCCAATTGATTAAGTGGTGAATTTGTGTGTGAAAAGAAATACCTTTTGGTTTCAGTGGTATCAGAGCCAGGACTGATGCTCTTGTGAAAGAAGAAGGCTACCTCATGGCTCGTGTGAGAAGTTTATAAGAAGTTTCTTTTGTCAAGAACAAAGAAGAGAAAGCCCATGAAAAGAAGGGAAAATTTTGAGGCTCTTACCATGGTCATCTTGTTGCAAAAGGGAGCGGGCGCAATGATAGAGAAGTTTTGAAAAAAAAATCCAGCGCCATTGTTTGCGCAATCAACCTTGGCCATTGTGCCTTGACAGCCGACGCAGAATTGGGCAGTCAAAACTCCACTAAGAATACCTTGTGCTCGAGAGGTGATTCTACCAAAGTTGGTTTGCTTTTGTTTGCCAAAGCAGCATACTTTGCAAACTTTTCCAAGAAACTGAAGTTTTGGAATTCCATTGCCATATTTTGATTTCTGAGCTCTATCAAGCTTTTGAAATTGGCATGTCCATATCTCTTGTGCCATTTTGCAGAAAGTGGCATCTGTTGCAATTGAGAGCTAACATGGCATGCAAATCTGGTATTTTAGCTAGCATTCTGAACAAGCATCCTTTCTTGACTGCTTTTCCTACTAGTTGATATCCTATGGATTTGTCTCTAATTATGCATTCATCTCCATCGAAGATGACTCAGTAATTGTGTTCCATCATTTGACCAACTAACAAGAGGTTCTTGCTGAGTTTCAGTACATAGAGTACATCTTTCACCAATCCTTTCGTAGTAGTGAAATTGTTCATAGGGACATTGTCTTTCCCTTGAACTCGATTCGGTGTATTATCTGTTAGATATCAATGCTCCACTCTCGTGTAACTATGCGGGAACCAACTAACTCTACTTGTAAGCCCTCCATATGAGGAGAAGGCATTTGAGTAGCTAGGTTATTCGGTAGGTCCTGGTTTGGACACCAGATGGGGGCCATGTGTGGCTTGATGGCTGGACGGCTTCAAATAGAGTTGGCATACTGCCAACTAGGCTACATGCAAGTGCGGGAAGCCATCCCATGACTGACCGCACTAAGGGTAGATGGAGCATTTCCTGAGGCAGTCCCCACTCTCGAGTGGTGGGGCCCGTTTGAGCCCCAGATGCTCCCGAATGGCTTTGGGCCGAACGGCAACCGTAGGTTAGTTTCTCTATTCTGCGCCACGGTTCTAACGTGTGTCGGTGGCCTATTTTGGGACCGACCTCCAGTCGGACATTTTGGGCCGATTGGGTCAGTCTCCCAATTCGGTCTAACTGACTACGACTGGTGGCTATATAAGAGCATGCCAGTGAAGCCCATATTTATCACTGGCTACAGCAACCCTGATTCCTTAGCATCCAGCCTCCATCCTCTACTATTTTCAGCATGCCATCGAAGCTTCTGACACAGGAGCAATGGCTGGGAGGTAGCGCCATCTATTGTATCAGTTTACAGTAATCAAATTTTTGATTCTCCATACTATTTACTTTTCTCTCTTGCATACGAGATCCTATTATCTATTGAGCACAGACGTTGTATTGTTTTCTTACATGGTATCAAAGCTTAGGCTCTAGCAAGAAGATTTGGTAGTGTGTTTCTGTTTACGAGCAGATTGTGAGAGATGGCCCAGCCCGCAAGACTGCGAATCCCACCATTCAGTGAAAGCGGAAAGTTGGATGGCACTAACTATCCACTCTGGAAGTTCAAGATGAAGACCATCCTAAGTGCATACGAGCTTTAGGATATTGCTACTGGGGTGGATGTGAAGCCGGTTGCGAGACCAAATCCAGCCAATGTAGGACAATAGATAGTACTAACTGCGGATCAGATTCTTGCGTGGACAAGAAAAAATGCAGATGTGTTGTGTTCTATTGTCTGCAGTGTAAGTGATTCTGTCATGGCATTAATTCAACATGTCACCACAGTGGAGGAGGCATGGACGGTCTTGAAAAATCAGTATGAGACCACGAATCAGACGCCGATTTAGAATCTGGAGACTCAACTTGCGAATGAGAAACTGTCTGAGTCTGAAACGGCAGAGAAGTTCATCACCAGGGTGAAGAATCTGCACAACCAGATGATTGCGATTGGCATCACCATCACCAGCGAGAATCTAGCACGAAGGTGCATATGGATTCTCCCACCAAAGTACGACGGTCTTGTTATGGCGCTGAATACGCTAAACAAAAATCCACCCCTCAACTTTGAGGATTTCAGCGCGATACTTCTGGAGGAGGAGATGCATCAAAAGACGAGGACTGGAGAAGATTCGGCTTTCTCGGCTGGATCAAAGAAAGGTAAGGGTAAGGACTCTGGTAACCCATCTTCTTCTTATGATAAAAAGAGAAAGAAGAAGATCAAGTGCTTCTATTGCAACAAGGCAAGGCACAAGGAGAATGAGTGCCAGAAGAAGATTGCAGATGAGAAGAACAGAGTAAAGAAAGAGTCTAGCAACAGCGCGCAGGCAGTACCAATAGAGCTGTTCGTAGCAATTGAGGAGATTTGCATGGAGGCAGTTCATGTACCTGCGGATGAACCTTGGATTATTGACAGTGGTGCATTGCGCCACATGACCAGTTGTAAGGATTGGTATACCTCTCTACATCCGGTATGGAATGACATCCTGGTAGCAGTCGGCAATGATGTAAAATGTCCAGCAAAAGGAAAAGGTACGATTGCTCTCAAGTCAGATGGAGTTGTAAAACAGTTGTCCGATGTTCTTTATGTGCCAGATATAAAGAGGAACTTGTTGTCCATTTCTGCGATCACGGATCGGGACCTCAAAGTTCACTTCGATAAGAATGGCGCACAGATTTTGGATCTTCAAGGGAAGGTCATTGGTAAAGGTACATGGCGCAACAACATCTACGAACTCTCAGCTTTCAGTGCTCGAGCTGATGTGAGCAAAACTAAGCTGTGGCATGAGAGGTTTGGTCATCTAAACCTTAGTTCTTTAAAGGAGATGCATAAAAGTGGAATGATTGCAGACCTACCAGAAATTACAGATCTGCCCGATGTATGTGAAGCTTGCATGATGGGCAAGCAGCATCGGTAGCCCTTTCCTAAAGAGACCAGCAGGGCAAAAGCTCCTTTAGAGCTCATTCACATGGACCTCTGTGGAAAGATGGAGACGAAAGCTTTGGGTGGTTCCTACTACTTCATGACGCTGATCGATGACTACAGGAGAAGGATATGGATATACTTCCTGAAGACTAAAGATGAGGCTTTAAGTAAGTTCAAAGAATGGCATGTAATAGTCGAGAAAGAAATGGGGAGGAAGGCGAAGAAGTTGAGATCAGACAAAGGTGGAGAGTTCACATCAAGTGAATTCGAAAGTTACTGCAAAAGTCACGGGATCAAGAGGCAGAAACCCCTGCCACATACATCACAGCAAAATGGAGTAGCAGAGCGCAAGATGTGCATCATCTGCGAAATGGGCACTAGTATGATGAAAGGGAAAGATTTGCCAAAGACTTTCTGGGCTGAAGCATGTAACATGGCAGTTTACATTTTGAATCATAGCTACACGAAGGCTACGAACGGGATGACTCCACTACAGGCCTTTTCTGGTAAGAAACCTTCAGCTGCACATTTTAGAGTTTTTGGATGTGACTGTTTTGTGCATGTCCCTAATGCTAACAGGACCAAATGGGAACCGAAGAGTCAGAAGTGTATGTTCTTGGGCTACAGTGAAAGAGGCGAAGGGTTACCATCTCTATAATCCTGTTACCAAGAAGGTAATAGTAAGTTGCGATGTGGTCTTCTCAGAACAGCCGCATCAATTGGAGGAGGATGCTTCCTTCCCAAATAACAAGGACTAGGATATCCATCTAGTACAACCACCAACAGCAGACCGAACTCCCCCAACGGTGCTTGGGAGGATTCAAGATAAAGAAGAGGAAGAAGAGCCTACAGAACCACAATGGCAACGGCCATTCCCGAAGTGGGTAAAGCAGCTTTTGGATGGCAGAGAACCTCCAGCCATTGAGGAGGAACCATCCGAACACTGCCAGTCCAAGAGATTAGAGGAGCAAAGAAGAACACAGGAACACTTGGTCAACTACGCTTTGATGATAGAGGTGATCTGTGCTGAAGAACCCAAGTGTCTTGAAGAGGCACAGGATGATGATAGGTGGATGGAGGCTATGCAGTCGGAGTATGGCTCCACAATGAAGGACAACACTGGGGACCTTGTGGATCGACCACTAAAACGCAAGGTAATCGGCACCAAGTGGGTGTACAAGACCAAGTACAAGTCCGACGGCACGTTGGATAAGTACAAGGCTCGGCTCATGGCAAAAGGATTCGCACATGTACATGGTTTTGATTATTAGGATACTTTTGTTCCCATAGCTCGACTAACCACAATTCGTAGTGTTTTGGCTTTAGCAGCACAGGAAAGTTGGCCCGTGTTTCAGATGGATGTAAAATCTGCCTTTCTGAATGGAGATCTCAAGGAGGAGATATACGTGGAGAAACCACCAAGTTTTTGATCCCCTGTTCAGAAGGTAAAGTCTGTAAACTAAAGAAGGCACTTTACAGGCTGAAACAGGCCCCACGAGCGTGGTACCAGTGGATTGATGCCTACTTTCTGCAAAACGGGTTTAGGAGGAGCCCATCTGATGCAAATTTGTATATCTACAGAGAAGGAGGTAGGTATATGATCGTGGTCCTTTATGTGGACGACCTTGTCATAATAGGGAACCATGAAGAAAAGATCTTGTAGTCAAAGCAGCTGCTAGGAAGAGAGTTTGAAATGATAGACCTCGGACTGATGCATTTCTATTTGGGGATTGAAGTTTGGCAAGAGCCAAAACAAATCTTCATCTCACAGCTGAAGTATGTTGGAGAGATACTAAAGGCATTTGGTGTGGCTGAGTGCAAGACAGTTGGCACCCCTATGGAGGTTGACGTGAAGCTCTCAAACGAGGATTCATCACCACTGGTGGACGAAGCGAAGTATAGAAGGCTTGTGGGCAGTCTGATTTACTTGTGCAACACGCGGTCGGACATCAGTTTTGCGATTGGTGTACTAAGCATGTTTTCCAATAAGCCCCAGGAGAACCATTGGAGGATAGGGATGCGGGTGCTAAAATACATCAAAGGCACACTTGATTATGGCATCACCTATACCAAGGGCAACATCTTGACTGGATTCTGTGACTCAGATTGGGCAAGAGACGTGGACAACAGGAGATCAGTGACAGGTTACTGTTTCTCACTTGGATCTGGAGCTGTGTCATGGGTCAGCAAGAAGCAACCTACAGTTGCTCTTTCTTGTACCGAGGCTGAGTACAAATCAGCATGTTTTGCTTCTTGTGAGGCAGTGTGGTTGAGGAGGATTTTAGGGGACATGGGTGTAGTGCAGAACAAGCCTACGCAGTTATCATGTGACAATCAGAGTTGCATGGCAATTGCCAAGAGCCCTGTGTACCACGCTCGCACAAAACACATTGAGATTCAATATCACTTTGTACGCGAGCTCATCATGGATGGAGAGGTCGACTTGGTGTACTATCCGACTACAGAGAATGTTGCGAACATCTTCACAAAGGCTCTTGGAAGAGACTTGCTGGAAAGGCATCTTCATCGACTTGGCATTGTGGGCCGAAAAAGTAAGTTCACTTGCGGGTGGACATTGATGGGGGGTGTTAGATATCAAGGCTCCACTCTCGTGTAACTAAGCAAGAACCAGCTAACTCTACTTGTAAGCCCCCCATATGAGGAGAAGGCATTTGAGTATCTAGGTTATCCGGTAGGTCCTAGTTTGGACACCATATGGGGGCCATGTGTGGCCTGATGGCTAGACGACTTCAGATAGAGTTCGCACACTGCCAACTAGGCTACATGCAAGGAGCATGCAAGTGCGGGAAGGCATCCCATGACTGACCACACTGAGGGTAGATGGATAAAGAGCTGCGAACATATCCCATGCTTCTTTTGATGTCTTTGCTGTGTTGAGTTATCCTAGCATGACATCTTGCACATTTTGCTTGATCAAATGATACGCATACTTGTCTTTCTTGTCCCATTCTGCCTGTGCTTAGGCAATGGCAGGATCTGCTACAGGTGCGGTCACTATTGGTGTAGCTGGAGATCCCACTGCTAGTGCTGCGACAACAGGTGGAGTAGAGCTACTGCTGGCTGGATCGTCCAATGGTCTAGGTGTAGACCCATCAACATACTCCCATTTATCCTAAAGTACAAGAATGGTCTCCATTTGGCATTTCCATGTGTTGTAATTGGAGTTGTCTAGCTTAGTAGATGCCTACAGATTGAGGTTGCTAGTCGTAGACATGGTACAAGAAATGTACTCAAAGTGTCTGTGAAAACACTGTGTGAACCAACTGCAAAACACTAACTATATCAAGTGAAATCTGAACTGTCGATGAAGATAGAATTGCAATATATAATCCAATATGTTATAAGGCTTGTGGCAAATGATGCCGAGAATAGCCAAGAGGCTTTACAAGGCTTGAAATGATGTGCACAATGCCGAAAAATAGCCAAATAAGCTTTACAATGATGGCATGTGTGTGTGAAATCAAATCATGTGCTATCTGCCCATTGAACAATCAGTCAATGTCTCTGAACACTCTGAAGTTTGCTCACTGAACTAATGAACGTCAAGTTTCAGGTAATGTGATGATGTGAAATTGCATGTGAGCGAATGGAGTGTGACTTCGAGTAGGAGCTATTTAGGAAATTTTCAACATGGCTTCGATTGGCTGCTTTGGAGTTCTCTCCGCTATGGATGATCTACTTTGAACTAGATCTACCAATCGTCAAGCAATGAAAAAATAGCAAATAATTCCTTTCTTTGTTCGTTTTAGGTGCTGGGTAAGATGCATCAATGTAGAGGCTGATGTGCATGGAAGGAAGTGGATTTGTCATTGAGGCTCAAAAGTGTGTGACATTGTGCCTATATGTGTGCATGATGTGATGAGTGCGTAGAGCATGAAAATTTGAGCATTTTACCTTTTTGGAGCGTCCTCAAATTCTTCCTAGATCAAGAGATATGGCTTGATCTAAGTGGAAGGGCAAAAAGGATGTAAATGTGCTCAGTGATGGTGTGGCACTCAGGGGGTCACATGCAATGACTGTGCCTAGCAAGGGGTGTGCTTGTGAAGACCTATGCTAAGGTGGCAGGTGTGGTCACATGCAGTGTGCTCTATGTGCCTTGCAAGAGGTAAGGGTGTCTGTAGGGGACACTGCCACATGGCAATGATGATGTGGCACTGTTGAATGGACAAAGTGACATGGCATGGTGCCACATGTCAATGATGATGTGTCACTAAGCTGGACTTATGACATGGTAGATAAGGATGATGTGGCATCTGATGTGTCAATAATGACATGGCTGTTGATGTGGCATGATAAGTGCCATGTGGCAGTCTCTGAACACTCTGAAGTTTGCTCACTGAACTAATGAACGTCAAGTTTCAGGTAATGTGATGATGTGAAATTGCATGTGAGCGAATGGAGTGTGACTTCGAGTAGGAGCTATTTAGGAAATTTTCAACATGGCTTCGATTGGCTGCTTTGGAGTTCTCTCCGCTATGGATGATCTACTTTGAACTAGATCTACCAATCGTCAAGCAATGAAAAAATAGCAAATAATTCCTTTCTTTGTTCGTTTTAGGTGCTGGGTAAGATGCATCAATGTAGAGGCTGATGTGCATGGAAGGAAGTGGATTTGTCATTGAGGCTCAAAAGTGTGTGACATTGTGCCTATATGTGTGCATGATGTGATGAGTGCGTAGAGCATGAAAATTTGAGCATTTTACCTTTTTGGAGCGTCCTCAAATTCTTCCTAGATCAAGAGATATGGCTTGATCTAAGTGGAAGGGCAAAAAGGATGTAAATGTGCTCAGTGATGGTGTGGCACTCAGGGGGTCACATGCAATGATTGTGCCTAGCAAGGGGTGTGCTTGTGAAGACCTATGCTAAGGTGGCAGGTGTGGTCACATGCAGTGTGCTCTATGTGCCTTGCAAGAGGTAAGGGTGTCTGTAGGGGACACTGCCACATGGCAATGATGATGTGGCACTGTTGAATGGACAAAGTGACATGGCATGGTGCCACATGTCAATGATGATGTGTCACTAAGCTAGACTTATGACATGGTAGATAAGGATGATGTGGCATCTGATGTGTCAATAATGACATGGCTGTTGATGTGGCATGATAAGGTGCCATGTGGTAGTCTTGACGAAGCTTCGCTGACCCGTGTTTAACTTGACCCGTGGTTAACTTAACAAGCCCTATCCACTTGCTGACCAGGGTCACGGTACCATGACAAAATATGAAGAGGGGAGAGGAGAAGAGAGGAGATGAGTGGAGATGAGGAGAGAGGGCACAACTAGAGAGCACACCACAAATGACTAATTGTACACTAGATTTAGTTGAAAATGTAGAATATATACAAACCCTTTTAGGGTTAGGGTTAGGGCATCTAACCCTTTCCTTTCCTTTATAGCACTCTATATGTGTTAGTGCTATGCACGTGTGATCACATGATGTTGAGCTGGTCTCTCAACATCATGTATGGAAACATAGGTGATGGAGGTGGTACTCCTGTTCCATTGGTGCTACACTTGCACTTGCTGTTACAAGAGAGGTCATAGTTATATGAGGAAGAGACGATTGAGAATACATTGGATTTGGCAATGTTTTTCCCATTCTTTTTCTCCTTCTTGTTATTTTTATTTTCTAACTCACAAAACATGCTTTTGTGTGGTTCAAGAAGAGGTAATCATTGATTGTCTAAATTTTCAATTCTTGTGATAGTTTTGTTGTGATGACTCTTCTTGAAAGGCTCTATTGTGTTGGATCTCTGAAAAACATGTTCATCTATTCTTACAGATGCCCTTGGTAATCAGTCCAAACTCAAATCTTTCATAAATCTAGGATCCACTCTCTTTGAATTCTATGCTGGGTCTAAGGATATACCTCACCGTTACTCATCCCCTCTTCTTTGGCATGTGATTCCTTTTGTTAGAGCCTCAAAAGGCCTTTTGGATTAGTGAGTCCAAGTGAATCATTGTTTTAAAAATTCAAGTACTAATGTTTATCAGGGGGATAAAGCGTGCACAAAAACACACTGTGCCTACCAAAATCCTCAGTTAGTCCAAAAAGGAAGGGGGTGAGAGTCTATCCATCATCAATAGGATTGCCTGACTTGTGATATTCAGACTCCCCATAAATGTACCAGCAGATCTTAGAAAAGTTTGTCTCTCAAGCTAGTCTTCATAATCAAATTGAAAATGAGAAGGGAAAAAGTCATTTTCAACATAGCCAAGGACCCTTAACAACTGTTGAGATACTTGGTCTCACTCATTTGCCTAGCCTTGACACTCTTTATTGTAAAATAAATCGATGTATAGAGTCAAGGTCACATTAGTTTAAGATTTATGTATTAACTATGTCAACTCATATCACTCTACAGGATTACCATTTTCCAAGACTCTTTCTTATGAATGAATCGTGCACACTAATGTAAACCTTTCTTCAACTACTAGTAGTGCATGGTGTGTGTGCATGTGTGTACATGCATGCAGGCATGCAGTGTGTGCATGCATGTTCATGTGTGTACACTCATGCACTATGCATGTGCATGCATGTGCACATGTGTGTGTATGCGTGCATGCGTGTGCACGTGCACGTATGCACACACACATGTACATACATATGTACAACACATGCATGCATGCATGCATGTATGCATGTGTGTACATATATTGTCTGTGTAATTTGAGTTAGCCTTATAATAAAACAAAAAGAAATAGATATGCACATATGCACAGATTGATTCATTTTACACTTTCAAATAGAGACACACATAAGAAAGATACTAAAAAATTGAACAATTTGATAAGTCAATTGCAAATCCATTCATATTCTTCAATAAGTAGAATATTCCACTGCCACATTTTATAAAGGGGAGGACCAGAGAACGTTTGAAGCTCTCGCAGGAGGAATTTACTCCCTTCTCAACACACACTCTTACATTGCACTATATGAAAAGTAGAGGGTCCTTTATGATATATATTTTGGGGTTTTTTGAAAATAGAAATTGGTACATAGAGTGCATTAAAAAAACTTTACAATGAGTGCAGCTTAACCTCGCTTCCCCATCTTAAGTTGTGATTGGTTGTGAAACCATGTTAATGTGGAGGGAAAGTGTTTGGGATAATGGATTGAACACTACTTTTTTGGGGGGGGAACTAAATTCTTTGAATCATAGAAAAAAATATTGTGTTGGCACTAAAATGGTTATTAGCTAAGCAAAAGTTTTCTAATGAAGACTAACATCTCTAGAAATGATAAGCCTTCTTTTAACTAGATCATAGACGGTAACCCTTGGATTATTCATGGTAACCTATAAAGATACATTTGATAGCATCTAAAACATGAGCATACTGAAGGCAGCAAAAACACATCTAAAAGCCTTTTTTCCATATTGTTTTGCAAAAGCAATTGAATTTTTGCTCATTAAGTAGATTGTAGTTGCTCATGCTTCTCCCTAGTAAGGGCATGATTTTTTTTCCCAATCTAGTAGGCATGTGGGAGATCCTACAATCATTCTAGATTCCCTTTCGATCCCAAGATACCTCCAAAATTTATTGAGTCTTTTGATTTGTGTTCTCATCTACTATCACATTTGGATGATTTTGATATGCTTGCCAGTGTATTTTTCAACAAGTACTTTGAATTATTTGAAAGTATTTAGCACATCAAATTCTTGCTTGATGAAATAGATCCTCTTTTTTATTTTGAGGAGTCATCAATGAATCAAATCTCTATTCAAGGAGATTTGAGCTATAAACCCAAACATCTAGATGTATGATTCGGAGAATTGATTTTCAAACATAATGATTTTAGACATCCTTTTGTCATTGAAACCAAGGCTTTACATGCATCCAAAATAGATTACTTATCTCTATTTGTTAGAGTCATATTATCCTGAACATTGAGATTGATGAAAGTAATCATCTTGTTCTTCCTTAAGTATTTTGAACTGATTTATTGTAAATGTTATATTATTGGACTCGTATTATCCTTAACATTGAGATTGATGAAATTAATCATCTTGTTCTTCCTTAAGTATTTTGAATTGATTTAATCATCTTGTTCTTCCTTAACTATTTCAAACTGATTTATTGTAAATGTTATTGATAAATCTTGTGTTGGAGCTTTTGTTTTCTTTTACAATATCACATCTTAATTTGGAAAATGTTGACAAGCTTGAATTTCCAATTGCTGTAATTGTTGTCATCTAGCTTGCCCAAGAATATGATGTTATCATGCGAGTTTTCCATTATTGTAATACTAATAATTATGAACAAAAAGCTTAGATGCTCGTGAAAAAATTGGAATCGAATCCAAAACGGTCAATATGTGGGCATAATTGCTAAATATAAATGCCAAAATTTGTGGAATGACGAGCATGCAAAATAAATGATGGTGGATGATGGCAAGGATAAATTTAACTTAGAATGGATGAAATTGTGGTTTAGGTAGGATTCCAGACTAGTAAGATATAAGAAAGGGTGGAATTGCTTTAAAGTTGGACTGTGAATGGGGACATTTAAGATTGAAATTGGGTTTTGAGCACAAATCTAGATCATAGGTTAGGCTTTATTGAACATAGGTTTGTGCTATCCTCACTTTGACTTAAGAATCTTTAGTTGAGTTTACTTGACTACAAGTTAGGGTTTATAGAGTTGAGTTTAAAGTTGATTCAAGGTTGTGATGACCTGGTAGGGAGTCAACATGGACGTTAACTTAGCAAAGCATCAAAATTTGTAGAGTTATGTGAGTTTGAGGCCCAAAAGAAAGTTGGAATTTGGAAACTTGCAAGGCTTTAGGTAAGCCTTGTGTGGTCACTAAGTCATGAATGATTGAAAGGTTCCTTATATAGTCTTACTTGAGAAAAAGGTCTAAATTAGTTTGTATAAGGTGATGCTAAAGCTTTGATAGGATATTGGATGTGATTTATAGAAATTATTTGGGCAATCAAAAAATATAGCTATCAATTTCTAGATGATATGAATCTCATATCATTTTTTGGATGATATGAACCTCATAGACACTCGACTGTCCTATATATGGGTCTAGCTAGCATGAGTTAGAGAATACAAAAGATAGTCATTGTGGCTATTAGTGACAAAAAACTATCGCAAATAGCTTTATAAAGCTTTTGAATTCATTCATAAGTCAATTTCAACCAAGTAGCTTTGAAAATACCTTCGATTGCCAAACCTCCAAAAGAATACTTGGGATAACCAACATGTATTAGCAAGTGGTAAATCATAGCTCTCATACCTGCTCTTAGTGATTAAAATAACAACCTTTGAGAGGTTTGGGCTCTCAAACCAAGGCTTAGTAAATATAGAACTAGAGCTCCACGTAGATTTATAAGGCAAAGATATGAGCTACTACCTCACCCAAAATATGTGATACCGATTTCCAAGTACCTAAGGGTAATAGATAAAGTCAAGGATAAACTCAACAAGTGGCAAGGACTTCAGCCAACTTTGGCAAGAAGTACTAGACCCTGAACCAATCTGGGCAACACTAATTTTACGCAATCTAAAAAAATTCAGGCTCAAGAGAAGTAGGCACGGGAGGTAGATTCCCTTTGAGGTGGCACTATTGGGGGAGTGGGAAGAAGGAGGGAGTGGAGGAGGAAGGAGGAGGGAGAGAAGGAGGAAAGGAGGAGGGAGTGGAGAAGGAGGAGGGGTGGGGAGGAGGAAGCAGGAAGCGGGAGCAGGGGGAGGAGGGAGTGGAGAAGGAGGGCGACAGCAGGAGGAGTAAGCACGCCCCGATAGGGACGATAGGGAGTGTAGATTAATTAATAGCGAATAGGCAGGGAGAGAGCAATTAAAGAGTTAATTAGCGGGTGAGAGGGGTGGGTGTGTTTAAAAAAGAAGAGACTAAAACTCTTGGTTTTGAAGGCAAGTCAACCCCAATGTTTGACTTGCGGAGCCTTGTCATTCGTTAAGTAGGCACATATTTTTTAGCTTGTATTTTGCGCTCTCCATCTAGTCGCTACTGTTATTTGCTGCCCTAGACGATCATGGGAGCTCGGACTGTCAGCTCGGATGAAGGTATGCCGGCTACACGCCGCCTCATTTGTCACTCGTGTTTTGTGTCCGTATCGGAGGCTTCTGAGGCGCATTGAACTGGTTTTTCAGAAGAGGAAATTGAAGAAAGAGGAGACGAAGAAGAAGTGGAAGATATTCAGGACAACGAGGCAGCGGCTGATGACGACGACGATGAGGAGGATGAAGATGGTAAGTTTTTTAAATTGTGGATGCCCTAACCAGCCGACGAAGCACAGCTGGAAGACCAGGCATTGTTCCAAGGGATTGAAATTTATTTAACTGGTTGGAAAACGCATGATTGACTGGCTAGAAGAGGGCCAGGACGAGTATGAAAAAGACGATTTTATAGTCGACGACGTTGAAGAGGAAGAAGAAGCTAAAGGAAGCAGCGACGAGGAAACCAAAGCGAAGAAAAAGAAAAGGAAAAAGAGGTACGCCTTTTTGGCGCACTACCCAACTTAGTCGTAGTGAAGTCTTTATTTCCCACATTTTCTGGTTATGAAACTGTTGGCTAGCATATACCTGTATTACCACTTACAACAATTTAAACATGAAAAGAAATGACCGATTGCAATAAAATATTATCCTTAAATGATGTTAATAGTGGAAGACCACCCCTGCTCACCTATAAATAAGGGCTCTAGCACATCTTTCACTCAAGCCTAAGTATAGGCAGGCAGAATAAGAGAGACTTCCACTGATAGACTATTTATCTGTTGTGGAAGATGAAGATTTGGAATCGCTTGGTGGCAAGGAGGATATAGAAGGTTACTACAGGCATGGAGGCCAACCCAAAGGACATCTTCATTGGTAGGGACGTGAAATGTGCAGATCTAGCCCGCTTGATGAGTGGAAAAAGATTATTGGAATTTTGACATGTTTAGCATGAGAGTGAGGAGGGGATATAGTGCACTACCACATCACCGATTGGCCAGAAGATGGATATCATGCACTGGCAATGCTCTATCAAACGCTTCCATGAAGGCTCAGAGGTTTTGTGGCCCAGAACGATTGCAAAACTATCAAAGTGGTCACTTTTGAGGAGATGGAGACCATGCTGTTGCAAGAAGAGATGAAGACGAGGATGCTCGATTGAGAAGATGATAAGGCCATTGTTGCATCTAGCAAGGGCAAAGACAAGGGTAGTCAAAGAGAATAACGATTCTTCAGATGGTAAAGCGTCTTTAGGTAGGAAAAATAAAGAGTAGAAACACAACTAGCCTTGATACTCGTAAGAAGGTGAAGGTGGACCAAGAAAGGGACGTCAAGTTCAAAGAAGTGTTGACATCGAGCAGCTGAGCATTCTGATGAGAGAGGAAGAGTGCTTTGTAGAGAGTGCGGCTTCCAAGCACATGTCTGACAAGTTGAGTAGTTCAGGACTCGGAGCTTACATTGTGAGAAGTGCAGAGAGAAAGCAAACCTCACACATGCAAAACTGAGAAGGAGAGGAGAAAACACAAGGACTGCAAGGGATCTCAGGACAAAACCCCTGTACGGTGGGGAAAACCTCTGCTGTATAGATAGGCACAACTGCTCCACGAGAGATACTCCAAGTGATGGAAAGGAGGGGGCTATATATAGGTAAAATGCACACCTACGCCGTCGCTTGGATCGATCCTTACTTCCGTCTCTCCACCCCCGTTGATAAGATCGGCGGCACGAGACCTGTTTGGAATCACAAAAACTCTCCTTTCTTGTGCCCGAGTTCTTCCTTGAGCCCGACGTGCGGCTAACCGTCGAGTTTTACAGCCATGGAATGTTTGGCAACAAGTTCGTAGGAGGATACTTGAAAGGAGGCCTTGACTTTGGAGTACTGCCTAGAATGAGCTCAATAACCTGGTAGTTGGTTGAGCAAATGGGCTGACCCCTGCTGTAGGTGGGCCGACCCCTACTCGTGCTCATAGGGGCTGCCACCCACTGTGTTAGAAAATACCCAACAGAGGGTACACGCAGCGGAAGACTTATAGTAATGCCCAGGAGCTCACTCAGTGGTCGTGTGGGTGTGGAATCACAAACTTCTTCAACTTATGTGTGCGTCACATAGATGTGCAGACTCCTCAATAGACAATGAACCAGCCAGATAGAGAAACCACCAAAATATATATTTCTGTCCAAAACTATGGACACAATACAAGAGAGATAGATCCAGAGTCCCACCAATGGTGTGGTCCTCTGATCTTACCACAAGGTCCTTCTCCTATCTGCTGGCTATCTCTAGACTCGAGCCCGCGTGCTCCACCTCGAGCGTCTGTAGACTTTCCGTCCAGTATGTTCTTCTCCACCTTACTGCCTGTGAATCAGCCTAGGTGGGCAGCCCCTGCCAAGCTTTGTCTGCAGCACACAGGTCCCTGTTCCACTGCTCCAACCTGCTTGTGAATGGCTGCTCCAGAAGGTATGATGATCACAACACCTCGCTGCCCTAGAAGACAGCCAAGGTCCAGCCTCTAGGAACTCAGTCTGCAGCTCACCTTCAACTCTCCTTCACCCCCAGTGTGAGGCCCAAGGGAGTGGCTCCTGGCTGCTCCTGTCTGCTCCTGCTTTTGCTGAACTGTTGGATATGAAATGAGGCCACAAGCCTCTCCTTTTATAGGGCTCAAGGCCCCCTTGAACCAACCGGCCAGCCAGCCCTAAATGGGCCGACTGGCTGGTCTGTAGCAGCCCTAACCAACCGACCAGTTGGTTGGCTGGTTGGCTGCCTATCCAGCCCTATTTAGGGCCCTTTGCTGGCCCTTTGTTCCATGCAGGGTCCAGCCCCTTTGCTGCTGCTGTCCTGCCACCTGCCAGCCCTGCTTGCAGGCCATAGACCTGCCCATATACTTTGCCAAGGACCCCGTCATGCAATCGCCTCTGCCAGGCCCTTCTACAGCGCTGTACAGTTCCGTACATTGCTGATGTCATCGCGCCTTCCATAGGGTCCTGTTGCAGTCCACTGAGTGCCTCATGCCAGGCCTGATCCAAGACACTTTGTCCCCGCCATCTTCCTGCACATGAGCTGCTCCTGATGCAGCCTTTCATTCTTGGGATACCCCACTAACCATGAATGCTCCAGATCCACACATCCAGGTAATCTCTCTTTGGGCACATCCTGCCCTAGGTCTCCCTCCCCCACGCTCTCCTCATTTGGGGGCTTATAGATGGGGAGGTGACGTTTCCAACACCCCCTCTCACCGACACATCTTGGCCCAATGCCAACATGTCGATGAAGATGCTCTAGTAACTCCCTGGTCGTAGTCCTCTGGAACTTTTCGATGTTGAAATCTTTTCCTGGCTTTTTAGCCAGTGGCTCCTGCTCCACCAGGTCCGGTTCCGCTTCCGCACACCATCCAGGTACACAGGTCCATCTCTGGTAGCACCTCCTGGCACCACCCCCTTCCGTCACATTTCTGCCTTTGTATTCGAGCAACCCAGCCTCCACGATCTTCCAGTCGTCCCCCTCATAATGAGTGAACAACCTGGAGTCTTCTAGGCACCATGCTCTGAGGGTCTGTTTCAACCCGTCCTTCCAGTGGCAAGGTCTGCAACCAATGAATATTTCGAGATAACTTGGACCATGAACTCTCGCTGAGTTCTCAAGCTGGTACTCTTCTGGCTTCAGTACTCTTTGTCCATCACCTTCTAGCAATCTGCGTCCAAGAGTTGAAGAAGCACCAATACTTCCCCTTCTGCCTTCGAAGAAGGCCAATTCCTTCCAATCTCTTATCACCTGAGACAAATGAAGAGCAGAGTCTCTCCACAGCATGCTATAAAGGCTCAAATGCAGAATATCAAATACATACCAGACTGTTGTATTGCCTGAATGTTTGCTCTGAAAGCAAACTCTCATTGAGGCACCCACCAAGCGCTTGTGTAATCCTGTACTGTCCCCTTTTGAACTCCAGCATTCATGTGACCATGAGACCCCAGGGCCTTCCATGGAATCCACCTTCGTGTCAGTGTCAATAGCCACACACCTGGAAGGTACCAAGCGCTCCATGCCGTCCTTCACCTTCACAAAGGCATCTGACTCCTCGTCGACCCACATCTCTATGTCAGACATCCTCACTGTGATTTCTGGATCAACATATCTGACCTTGGTAACACTCGGTGATGTCACCAGGAACAACTCCTTGATTACCACATTTGCTTTGGCCTCTCCCTGTGAATCTGAGTCACATATGTGTGAATCTGAGTCACATTTGCTTTGGCCTCTCCCTGGGAAGTATTGGTGCTTCTTCAACTTATGTGTGCGTCACATAGATGTGCAGACTCCTCAATAGACAATGAACCAGCCAGATAGAGAAACCACCAAAATATATATTTCTGTCCAAAACTATGGACACAATACAAGAGAGAGAGATCCAGAGTCCCACCAATGGTGTGGTCCTCTGATCTTACCACAAGGTCCTTCTCCTATCTGCTGGCTATCTCTAGACTCGAGCCCGCGTGCTCCACCTCGAGCGTCTGTAGACTTTCCGTCCAGTATGTTCTTCTCCACCTTACTGCCTGTGAATCAGCCTAGGTGGGCAGCCCCTGCCAAGCTTTGTCTGCAGCACACAGGTCCTTGTTCCACTGCTCCAACCTGCTTGTGAATGGCTGCTCCAGAAGGTATGATGATCACAACACCTTGCTGCCCTAGAAGACAGCCAAGGTCCAGCCTCTAGGAACTCAGTCTGCAGCTCAACTTCAACTCTCCTTCACCCCCAGTGTGAGGCCCAAGGGAGTGGCTCCTGGCTGCTCCTGTCTGCTTCTGCTTTTGCTGAACTGTTGGATATGAAATGAGGCCACAAGCCTCTCCTTTTATAGGGCTCAAGGCCCCCTTGAACCAACCGACCAGCCAGCCCTAAATGGGCCGACTGGCTGGTCTGTAGCAGCCCTAACCAACCGACCAGTTGGTGGGCTGGTTGGCTGCCTATCCAGCCCTATTTAGGGCCCTTTGCTGGCCCTTTGTTCCATGCAGGGTCCAGCCCCTTTGCTGCTGCTGTCCTGCCACCTGCCAGCCCTGCTTGCAGGCCATAGACCTGCCCATATACTTTGCCAAGGACCCCGTCATGCAAGCGCCTCTGCCAGGCCCTTCTACAGCGCTGTACAGTTCCGTACATTGCTGATGTCATCGCGCCTTCCATAGGGTCCTGCTGCAGTCCACTGAGTGCCTCATGCCAGGCCTGATCCAAGCAGGGTGGTGTATGCCATCCAGACACTAGTAGCTATGCCATTCTCATCAAGTTCTTTTGCAAGGCCAAAAGGTTGGACGATGCATTGGGGTTATTCAAAATGATCCGTGAAAATGGTCTGGTTCCAGATGTTGGCACGTATAATACACTCATAAGCTTCTATTGTCAAGAAAAGAAAGTAGGTGAAGCTTTGAAGCTTTTTGCTGAGATGAAAGAACTCGGCTGCTGTCCAAATATAACTGCACAGAATTGTCTTCTTGTGGGCTATTTCAAGTCAGGACAAGTTGAGACCGCTCTGCTGCATCTGAAGAACATGTTAGAAGGCTGTCCCCGCCATCTTCCTGCACATGAGCTGCTCCTGATGCAGCCTTTCATCCTTGGGATACCCCACCAACCACGAATGCTCCAGATCTGTCCCAGATCCACACATCCAGGTAATCTCTCTTTGGGCACATCCTGCCCTAGGTCTCCCTCCCCCAGGCTTTCCTCATTTGGGGGCTTACAGATGGGGAGGTGACCTTTCCAACACACTGGCCTATAAAGAGGGCTCCCCTCCTGCCCAACATGGGCTGACCAGGACGTCTCAGCCCGCCTCCCATGAGGGCTGCACACAGCCATATAAGGGCTGACCCCCCCTGCCTACAAGCCGACCCAAGGCCTATGTGGCTGACGTGCGGGTTGGACCACTTCAGCCTCTAAAAGGGCCTGGCAACCTGCCCCAAAGGGTGACCCTACAGCTGTGACATGGCGTGCCTTCCCCCCAGGGCACCTGCCTTTTGTGTGCCACCAAAGCATCATGTGAACAGGTCCAAGGAGGGCCCTGAACAGTGCGGACCCCTCTCAGCCTGCCTGAGCCACCATGGGCTGCCCTCAGGTGGGGCCACCATGGGATCTGCCCTCAGCCGTACCCTATCGACCCTCATGGGGGCAGGCATACCCACAAGCAAGGCCCTCACTCTCTACCTAACCTACCCATGTGACCCTCCAACATACACATCCAGACTTGACGGTGACAGTAGGAAAGGATGGGAGTTGCGCAGTTAGTGTGATTGGTAACATCCGAATTCCAGATACTCTCGAATGTCCCTCATGTTCTAGCCCTTTGAATAACTTGCTGCTTGGTACAATAGTGAAGCAAATTTTTAGAGTTACAGGAGATTGATTAATATGATGGACTTCCAGCATTGGTAAGCAGTGCAGAGATGTGCCCTGGTTGCTTTGATGCAACAGCGGAATTTATTCCCAATGAGACTACACAGTAGCCAATGTCACACTGGAATTGATGGACTCGAAGAGTGTTGGGGGGTGACACCAGGGTCAATATTCTTGTTCTGTTTCGTTGATGTTTTTAGGAGCATGTTTTGGGTATATAGGATTTAATATATCATACAAGTCTTGGAGAATGGAGGTTGAAGACCCTGAACAAAGACAAAGGGGGAGGCTTCAATTTGATGCCCTGTGCAAGAAGGCCGTTGTGTACAATATTGTGGTCTTTGACGAGAGAGTTTGCTGTCAGTGGCACTTGTTTGCGAGGCCATCTCGTAGTTTCCCAAACTCATGAGATTGGAAATTCTTGTGATAGACCTAGCTCAAGACTTAGTGTTAAAGACTAGGGTACTAGCAGATGTAGATGATCAGAGGATTCTTGAGGACAGTGGACAGCTGAAGTATTCGCAGAGGGCTTGGTGTGAGAGATGACAATTAAATTATAAGGATTTGATTTGCATCTCTCGTAGTTTGTCAGTTTCCAGCCTGTTTCCAGATTCACACTTGGATGGTCATTTTTGATTTGGGTCCATGGAGTTCACACTTGGGTGACTCAATGGATTGACAGCACGATGGTGTTTTCCCAAGAGAGCATATGTCATTTTTGGTTAATGAGAGGGGCTGCTAGATTATAGGCGTCAATGCCCTACCTAAGGGCCCCCATATGAGAGAGGGTGGTGGATTATGGGGGTCAATGCCTACCTGTGAGCCCCTGTATGAAGGGAGCATTCGGGCTTGAACTAGGGTTATACTTCATTTTGGATTTTGTCGGATATTGGCAAGAATCGAGTGAAGACTCAAGACTTAAGCCTCAACTTTCAAGACTCAAAAGAGCAAATTTTAACGTGAAACACATTATATAATGTATAGTATTTGCATGGCACCCATGAGCTTCTCAGGTTTTCCCTACAGAAGATGAGGTCCCTTTATCTGTTGTGTGCAGAGCTTATTCCTTCTCTTTGTATATATCAATGCAAGCGCACTTCAACTTTACTCACATGGCAGAGAGAACAATGGCTTACATTTGTCACCAATCATGTCTCACATGATCCGTGATACATGATACATGATACATGTGACCTAACATCATAATATCCAGGATTCAGAATGGAAATGAAATTTCAAGTAAAGGTTACTTGATTAAAATTCAAATTGTTATTAAGATTCTCAGTGCCAAATTTTGCAGCTTTGTGGTATCTCCATCAAATCTCTCTCTCTCCCACCAAGTCACTGGGCGGAGAGCTGCCTCATGATTTCAGTCATTACATTACTGGAACTACCTGTCATAGGCTCCTTCAAGGTATAGCAATCCGTCCTCTGTGAGTTGTTCATGGAAGCTCTCTCAACAAAGTATAGCTTAAGCTGGACAATAGATGGGTCTCGGGAACTATTCGCATCATGTATCAGATTTATGCTTGACGTCCACCATCTTGAAGCTCTCAATGTCCTTAGAAATCCACCACCTTTGTAGCTCCTTTAGGCATCCAGTTTATTGTGGACCAACTGTCATTATGTCTTGATGCCCCATCTTTTTAATCTGCCATCTAGTTCTCTGTCCTCCCTTAATGCTGCATCTTCCTTGTAATAGTGTGCTAGGTAGTTGCTTACCGAACTCTTGATGGAAATAGGCTATCCTTTGCATGTGGATGGTTTTTCATGAACAATGGCAGCCCATGCTCTCTGGCAGCTTCCCATCCATATTTTGTGAACGTAGTATTGGTAAATTAGCTGTGGCATTGAAGCTTCAATAAAACATTGCCACTCTGGTTCTAGTGTGCCAGGTAGGCGCTCTTTATGGCAAACCATCTTCATAGGTTATCCCATTGCATATGGGTAGTCTTTCACCAATAATCCGACTTTATCAATTTTAGAAGCTTCTATGTATAGTTTGTGAGCATTGTATCATTGCTAGCTGTTGTAATGAAGCTGTCAGCAATATGGCATAGCATTACGCAGGAGAGGATGCTGTGTTGTGCTTGGTAATCTGAGATCTCCATTAATTGTTGAAATGTTGGTGCATGAATTTCTCCAACACCTCACTAGCCTGCCCATGACAAGGTAGACTTCACCAAATACATCTAGAAGGTCTAACTATAGCAAGCGCTATGAAATTATCCTTCTCAAGCTTCTCAATCACCCAATTAAGCTTCTGCAAATCATCTCACTTAGGTTGCTATGATAGGATGCATCATTTAAAATAAAGTGCACACCATTTGTCATCTTCCTATTATGACCACTTGCTACGTTCAGAGTTTCGGAATGTTGTTGAGAAACCAGCTCTCCAGTAGATCCTCCTATGAGGCTTTTGGCCCCTCTGCGTCCTTGAGGTTCATACATATGCTTTTGGAAATTCGCCCTGCATGATGGTTGCAGAGTAATCACCTCTGTTAAACTAGTCATGCAACAGGTGCAGATTGCAAATGCGGGTTCCATGTTCCTTTCTTGCCACTCACAGTGTGTAAAAAAAGGATGTATTAGGTTATTATAGTTTTTCCATGGTATGCTAAGGCAATGCTTTAGATCTGGCAGCAAATACCTTAGCACTTATATGAAAAAATATAAATATTAAGGTACATGGGAATGAATTGAAGCTAAGAAAAACAACTATGACGGGATGAAAAAGAAATTAAGTGAATTAACTCTGAACTGCGGAATGTATTTAGAAAAAGTGTTGGTAGGATGGCTTTCCTTATTGAAGTATATTAGGAATTGGCTTATAGGGTATAACATAGAAACCTTATAACTGCTATTTTGATTAAGGATGTCGATCTGCCTTTTAACGATCGTTGTGGAGGTCTTTTGAAATTCTACTTTCTTCACTTACATGATACTATTCATCTGGTAGTTTTAAGGTTGTACAGTGTATGGTGCACCTTAGGGTAATGCATGCTGACCAGTTTTTTCATTAGCAGAGGTGCTGAAGAAAATTACGAGCTTGATGAGGATGATTATGAGCTACTTCAAGAAGCAAATGTCACTGGCTTCCATCGCCCTAAATCTGTAAGATTTTTTATTCATTCTCATTTAGTCTGGTCATTGTCCTGAACAGGCACGTGGATGTATGCTTTGCTGAGCTTCTGATTCATTGCACAGCAGGCTAGTAAAACCAAATTTAAGCGTTTGAAGAAGGCTGGCAGATTCACAAATGAAGATGAAAGAGGGGTCCAAATAGGATTTTCTGATGATGAGGATAATGAAGAAGGCAATAGGCATGGTCGGACTGCTGAGGAAGAGCTCAAACGGACTCTCTTTGGGGATGATGAAGGTAATGGCTGCTCTGACTATTTTGTTTTTTATTTGTTTGGTATTGCTTATTCTGTTGAACATGATTTTAAGACCAAAAAATTGGCTATAGGGGCACCTCCTGAAGATATTGGTGAGGAGGACGAACCGGAAGAGGAGGAAGAAGATATTGGTGAAGAAGATGAAATGGCAGATTTCATTGTTGACGAAGAAGAGGTGGATGAGAATGGTCAGCCTGTTAGGTAAGCATAGGTGAAAGTAATAAACCTTTGGAATGTTAAGCGCTTCAGAGGCTTTCTGGTTTGTAGGACTGCATAAATGCTTCTCTCTAAAATTCTTTAAGAAGGCTCCACTCCTTTTGCCTTTCCCTTTCTCTTTTCTTTGGATAGAATGGTTTCTTTTGGAAGTTGATATCTCATTTTACCTATGTACGATCCATTTACCTTCCTCTCTACCTATGTTCTACTTATTTGTAGCGGATTTTCTGTGTGTTTACTATGGCAGGCGAAGAAAGACTAAGAAAAGAGGCCCAAGACAGGCAGCAGGAATATCTTCCATGGCACTACAGGAAGCACAAGATATTTTTGGTGATGTAGCAGAATTGTTGGATCGTCGTAAACATGGCTTGAATGCTGAACGAGCTGATGAGGATGAGGCTATAGATGACGACAGGGAAGGGTATCCAACAGGCAGACTATCCAAAATGAGAATTGAAGATGAGTTTGAACCTAGTGTACTGGAGGAGAAGTACATGACAACGAAGGACAACCGCATTAGAGAAACGGATATGCCAGAGAGGCTACAAGTGAGTAGCTTAATTCGGTTTATCTCTGCGGCTTGGTAACTCTGACTAACTTTGGGATTTATACTCCGAAGAGATTTATTGCTTGGTGCTTTTCAGTGAACATTGTTGATACATTGATTGTTGTTGCTATTGCTGGCATCATGCTACTTTTATTAGCAAGTCACTCAACTTAATGGGAGACTCTAATGAAAAAACACTTCTTGAGAAGTAGTTCTCCATTGAATGAAAATGATATTCATGTACGCTTGAACTGCTCAGTGCTATTGATCAAGTATGCGTTTGTGGTTGAGGTGTAATTTCTTAAGGATGCCTGAAGTGAGGTGCAGGTGGCAGCAAGAGGAATATGCAGATTGTGTGTAGTGAGTGTGTGAACGCTTCATCCTGTGGTACTGGACACAAGGAGAGCTAGAGGGCAAGCTTGAAGATTTCTATAAGAATATTGCAATTCAGAGGTGTAGGGAAAGTAGAGCGTTTAGTGCTCTTCTCCCTGCTCGACTCGCTGCTCCTCTCCGCCATCTTCCTTCTCCCTCTCCTTGCCTCCTTCCTTCCGCCCTGCACCCGTTCTAACTAGTTGCATTCATCAGACCTCCCCCCCCCCGGCCCCTTCCCCCCCTCCTCGCCCTTCGCCTTTTTGATGTCCTCGCGGGCAGCCTTGCGCTGCGCCAGGGACGCCCCTCAATACACCTTGCTGTTGTGCCCCCTATGCCTCTGTTAGAAATGACCCAACAGAGGGTACACGCAGCGGAAGACTGATAGTAATGCCCAGGAGCTCACACAGTGTGCGGTGTGGGTGTGGAATCACAGACTTCTTTACTTATGTGCATACAATAGGTGTGCAGACTCATCAATAGACAATGAACCAACCAGATAGAGAAACCACCAAAATATATATTTCCGTCCACAACTATGGACACAATACAAAAGAGACAGATCCAGAGTCCCACCAATGATGTGGTCCTCTGATCTTACCACAAAGCACAGTTACGCTGAAACGCGTTTCAGAGCCCAGCCAGGCCTGAAACGCCGTTTCAGAGAAGCCCCGTTTCCTGAAACGCGTTTCAGGGTCTGAAACGTGGCTGGCTGAAACGTTTCAGCCAGTCTGAAACGCGGTTCAAAGCCCTGAAACGTGCCGTTTCAGACAACACAGGCTGCTAGGTCTCCAAAATCACATTTTTTGTCTTTTTGCTTTTGATTTTGGTCTCCAGGCTCCTTCCACTCCTTCAGCCTCATACTCTCTCCATCCTCAAGGTTTTCCAGCCCTCCTTCAGCCCCATTCACTCCTTTCCTCTCCTTTCTCTCCTGCAGCCTGCTTCAGCCCTCCATCATCATCTACTCCCCTCCCTTGCTGACGTGGCATTTCCCCGTTTCAGCCCTTCCAGAAATCCCGAAACGTTTCCGTTTCCGTTTCCGTTCCCCGTTTCCCCGTTTCCGTTTCCCCTAACTATGCCATAAAGTCCTTCTCCTATCTGCTGGCTATCTCTAGACTCGAGTCCGCATGCTCCACCTCGAGCGTAAGTAAACTTTCCGTCTAGGATGATCCTCTCCACCTTGCTGTCTGGGAACCAGCCTAGGTGGGCAGCCTCCTGGCTAAGTCTGCAGCCCTGCTAGCACCTCTCTATCCTCCTGAATGTAGGTCTAGAGGGTGGCTGCCTGCTGCTCCTTTCTGCTCTGGATCTGCTGCTGCAAGTGATGATCTCAGCAACCTTCTGCCCTAGAAGACAGTCTAGGTTCAGCCTCTCCCTGAGCTAAGTCTGCAGCACCTCAGCACAGTTCACCTCCTGCTCCTTTCTGCTCTGGATCTGCTGCTGCAAGTGATGATCTCAGCAACCTTCTGCCCTAGAAGACAGTCTAGGTTCAGCCTCTCCCTGAGCTAAGTCTGCAGCACCTCAGCACAGTTCACCTCCTGGTCATAGGCCCAACTGCTGCTACTCTGCTGCTCCTTCCTGCTCCCTGAAGTGCTGCTAGGCTGGATGATGATCTCAGCACCTTGCTGCCCTAGAAGACAGCCAAGGGTGCAGCCCTTCCTCGAACTGTCTGCAGTACACAGCTCCTTCTGGTCCTCCTGGATGTAGGCCCTAGTGTTGCTGTTCCGCTGCTCCAGTCTGCTCCTGAAGTCTGCCAAGGCTAGATAATCAAATGAGGCCTGAGCCTCTCCTTTTATAGGCCCTGAGGCCTGCTGTAGAAAACCGACCAGTCTGACCTGACTGGGCCGACTGGACAGACTAGGTTGGCTGGCCCAACCGACCTGGTTGGCTCAGCCCAACCAGCCCTATATAAGGGCCCTTTGCTGGCCCTTTGTTCCATGCAGGGTCCAGCTCCTTTGCTGCTGTCCTGCCACCTGCCAGCCCTGCTTGCAAGCCATAGACCTGCCCATAGACCCCCACTATACTGTGCCTTGCTGCAGCCCTTTGCCGGCGCCTTGTCCTTCCCGTACACGTCCGTACTATTGCTGATGTCATCGTGCCTTTTACCTGGGACACCCCGCCATGTCTGTTGTTCCAGATTCACCTCTTCCAGGCCAGATCCTGATGCTGAATGCCTCGCCATCTGCTCCTGTTGTTGGCGCCATCTGTGGCAGCCACCTTGACTACAGGTGTGTTCCCTTAGCTGGCTGCCCACATGACAGCCTATGTGCTGCCCATGTGGCAGCCCCCCCCTCTCTCTCTTCTCTGGACATATTCTGCCCTAGGTCTCCCTCCCCCACGCTCTCCTCATATGGGGGCTTACAGATGGGGAGGTGACCATTCCAACACCCCCTCTCACCGACACATCTCGGCCCAATGCCAACACGTCGATGAAGATGCTCCAGTAACTCCCTGGTCGTAGTCCTCTGGAACCTTTCGGTGTCGAAATCTTTTCCTGGCTTTTCATCCAGTGGCTCCTGGTCCACCAGGTCCGGTTCCACTTCCGCACACCATCCTGGTACACAGGTCCATCTTTGGTAGCACCTCTTGGCACCACCTCCTTCAGTCACGTTCCCGCCTCTGAACTCAAGCAATCCAGCCATCACGATCTTCCAGTCGTCCCCCTCATAATGAGTGAACAACCTGGAGTCTTCAAGGCACCATGCTCTGAGGGTCTGTTTCAACCCGTCCTTCCTTTGGCAAGGTCTGCAACAAAAGTACATCTCCAGATCACCTGGACTGCGAACTTTAAACGCACCTGACTGAACCTGAGTCACCCTGCTTCTCGCAAGGGCACAATCCTCCAGTCGTGGAAGTCGATTCCCTAGAGCTTCTGAATCAGGGTCGTCCTTCAGCAAGGTCCCTGCCTTCAGGCTCCCACACCTGTGAGCCTCCTACTTGGGCTCTGATACCAAGTTAGAAATGACCCAACAGAGGGTACACGCAGTGGAAGACTGATAGTAATGATAGTAATGCCCAGGAGCTCACACAGTGTGCGGTGTGGGTGTGGAATCACAGAGTTCTTTACTTATGTGCATACAATAGGTGTGCAGGCTCATCAATAGACAATGAACCAACCAGATAGAGAAACCACCAAAATATATATTTCCGTCCACAACTATGGACACAATACAAAAGAGACAGATCCAGAGTCCCACCAATGATGTGGTCCTCTGATCTTACCACAAAGTCCTTCTCCTATCTGCTGGCTATCTCTAGACTCGAGTCCGCGTGCTCCACCTCGAGCGTAAGTAAACTTTCCGTCTAGGATGATCCTCTCCACCTTGCTGTCTGGGAACCAGCCTAGGTGGGCAGCCTCCTGGCTAAGTCTGCAGCCCTGCTAGCACCTCTCTATCCTCTTGAATGTAGGTCCAGAGGGTGGCTGCCTGCTGCTCCTTTCTGCTCTGGATCTGCTGCTGCAAGTGATGATCTCAGCAACCTTCTGCCCTAGAAGACGGTCTAGGTTCAGCCTCTCCCTGAGCTAAGTCTGCAGCACCTCAGCACAGTTCACCTCCTGGTCATAGGCCCAACTGCTGCTGCTTTGCTGCTTCTTCCTGCTCCCTGAAGTGCTGCTAGGCTGGATGATGATCTCAGCACCTTGCTGCCCTAGAAGACAGCCAAGGGTGCAGCCCTTCCTCGAACTTTGTCTGCTGTACACAGCTCCTTCTGGTCCTCCTGGATGTAGGCCCTAGTGTTGCTGTTCCGCTGCTCCAGTCTGCTCCTGAAGTCTGCCAAGGCTAGATAATCAAATGAGGCCTGAGCCTCTCCTTTTATAGGCCCTGAGGCCTGCTGTAGAAAACCGACCAGTCTGCCCTGACTGGGCCGACTGGACAGACTAGGTTGGCTGGCCCAACCGACCTGGTTGGCTCAGCCCAACCAGCCCTATATAAGGGCCCTTTGCTGGCCCTTTGTTCCATGCAGGGTCCAGCTCCTTTGCTGCTGTCCTGCCACCTGCCAGCCCTGCTTGCAAGCCATAGACCTGCCCATAGACCCCCACTATACTGCGCCTTGCTGCAGCCCTTTGCCGGCGCCTTGTCCTTCCCGTACATGTCCGTACTATTGCTGATGTCATCGTGCCTTTTACCTGGGACACCCCGCCATGTTTGCTGTTCCAGATTCACCTCTTCCAGGCCAGATCCTGATGCTGAATGCCTCGCCATCTGCTCCTGTTGTTGGCGCCATCTGTGGCAGCCACCTTGACTACAGGTGTGTTCCCTTAGCTGGCTGCCCACATGACAGCCTATGTGCTGCCCATGTGGCAGCCCCCCCCTCTCTCTCTTCTCTGGACATATTCTGCCCTAGGTCTCCCTCCCCCACGCTCTCCTCATATGGGGGCTTACAGATGGGGAGGTGACCATTCCAACAGCCTCTTCAGAGGCTTATTGTGGTCGCCTGCCAGCTCGGGGAGCCTGGCAGCTGGTCGCTGGGCTCTTTGCACGTCGTGGAACTCATGGAGGCCTAGCCAGCTTGCGTTGGTGACCCGAGGAAGCTCGCGCCGGGCGGGAACAGCTCTTAGGCTCCATGCCTGCCCCTTAGGCACTCTCGCCGCTGTTTTGGCCCCCATTTAGGACCGGGATCCCTTAGTGGTTGCAGCGTACTGGTGGGTGGCCAGCATTGCTTGTTGCTGCACAAAGTTTGCTTGCTGGGCTTCTTGCACTCCACCTTGGTCCAGGTCCTCCAGAAGGGGAGTCTGGGACTCCATCCTCTGCTGGGATCCGTGCTGCGTTCTTGCTGGGCGAGTAGCCCTCTACTCTTGGTGAGGCTGTGAACGAGACTTGGCCACACCCTTCCGCCAATCTCGAGCCAAGTGTCTGATCTACTTGCATCGTAAACACTGGCTTGGACGTCCGAAGATCTCAATGCGCTGTCTAAACTCTCTGCCATCCTTCTCAAGAAGGATCTCCTCTTGGAGGGACTCGGGGCTCTCCACTATCAACTCAAGTCAAGAGACTATGTCATCTAGCAAGTGTCACCAAAAAATGCAGTTTTGCCCAAT
The DNA here is from genome assembly GCF_047967505.1 of Dipteris shenzhenensis. Taxonomy (NCBI): domain Eukaryota; kingdom Viridiplantae; phylum Streptophyta; class Polypodiopsida; order Gleicheniales; family Dipteridaceae; genus Dipteris; species Dipteris shenzhenensis. The sequence goes on along the minus strand of NC_141597.1, from coordinate 38,950,592 downwards.
GCGTTTCTAGGTGAAACGTTTCACTGAAACGGGTGAAATGCCAGTGCATTAGGCAAAACGACCTGTCACCTTTGTCTTGACTCTTTTGAGAGTGCTCAATGTGTGTGTGTGTATTTGAGAGCTCTTTTCAAACAGAGAGAGAGAGAGAGAGAGAGAGAGAGAGAGAGAGAGAGAGAGAGAGAGAGAAAGAGAGAGAGAGAGAATTTGAGCATAATTGTGTATGTTTTATATATGATTTATGTAAAATACATTTTAAAACTCATTTCTAGACGAAAAGCTTGGCAAAATCTAGAAACTTTAATACTACATCTGCTACCACTGATGTTGCCGTCGGAGGTGGTGCGTCCACCACCGTGCCAAAAGCTCTCGCAATGGATTGAAGGATGGTACGATATCCCTTGGGGAGCTTTGAGAAGCAGAACCTCATTGGAAAGCAGGGCACACAGTGGGTTGTGTCCGTGTCGTCAACTGTCGAGTGCTAAACTCACTTGGATCAATCTTGTACCTAGGCGTGAGTCCGACTATCTGGCCCACGATTGCTCTGTCCTGACTTGTTGATCGCTTTCTTTACCTATTCTTGTCTTTTGGGGAGAGAAGATGCTGTCATTTGAGCTCCTCTTCCCAGACCAAGGTCACTGCCAAGATTTGGTCCTTGGAAAAACAAACACAAACTCTTTGATGCTGGGAGGGAGAGGGACGGAAAAAGAGGGGGAAAAGACGAGGGAAAAGAGGGTTAAGATCCCTCCAAAAGGCTGGCTGGAAGGTGGCCAGCACAGCAAAAGCGCCAAACAGCCAAGAAGAGGCATGGGCCTCCAATGCCATGTCTTGAAAAGAAGATCGGGCTGCTCCCGTGTGTGTGTGTGTGTGGCTTCTGTGCTCCTCCTCTCTCAGCCTCTCGCTCAGGCTTCTCTGGTCCAGCCCGCTCCTATTCGTTGTTTGCTCAGCCTCTCTATTCTTCTCCTCTTCGCTCACTCCTCCCCGCTCAGCTCCCTTCTTCCAGTCTTGATGTAAAACATAACCCACCCAGAGTAAAGCTTTGGACTGAGAGGATCCCCTGACCCGGTCCAGGGGTTAGGGTAGCTAGGGGGCTCTGGAGAAAAGAGGCACATCATGGATCTTGGGGGACAACAGTACGAAGAACAAGGACTTATGAGAAAGAGCTACGTTTTGGCAGCCCTAAACACTCACGTTCTTCAAAGTTGGTTTCTACTATTACACATATCGTTACTATAGAGATGAAGTCAATAAAGCAGAGATGATAGTAGAACTGGACACAAGTTAACAAAGAGGACATCCAAGCAGAGATCACGGAGAATAATGTGAGAGCCAATAATGCTTTCTACTTAGAATTAGGGAATTACTAGACGAATTGGTGTATTTTTTTGAAGTAGAGTTTGGAGACAATGACCTAAGCAATTTCAGAGGAATACCCAACGTTGATTGGGATCCCAAGGCAAAAGTCTAGAGTGTGGACATTTACGGGTGAAGGTAAAATTTATGAGCATCATTGTGTAGCCATCCATAATCTTGATGAGTATCTGTCCAAATCATAAGAGGAATGCAAGAGGTGGCATTCAGCCAATGAAGGAGATGATATGGCCTGCGGGATACGTGTCAGATGTACAGTGCTGATGTGGCACTATACAGATGTTCTTGATGTTGCAGACAGCCACACAGGATTGTACAGATAATGACGTGGTAGCAGGCATAATCTGCTGACATGGATCTGTATGGATGATGAAATTACAGCAGCTAGCGCAGGATTTTTCTTATCCATGTGGCAGCAGATGGCAGAAATGAAACGTGGAGCTGCCGGCTGAAGATGTGCAAAGTCGGCTGGCTGAGTGCTGGGATCCATCATCCCTTGCCCATTGGTGCTCTATATAAATGGACTCTATAACGTGTCCCTGGCATTCTCCTTATATGCCTTCTAAATTCCCTCCTCCCCTCCTCTCTGTCTCTCTCTCTCATCGTTCTTACGCTTGTTTTAAAAAAAATTAATATGTAAGATTGGATATATTTTAGGCTTATGAAGATATATGTATATATGCGATTTCTTGTGATGATTATCAGACTAAGCCATGCCTGTTTAAAACTGGATGATATGGAAATGATGCATGGTTTTTTTGGTGGAAATGCTTCACTTGACTCCTTGTTTTTGGGGGGGAAGGGGAGAGAGAGAAATGACAACATGGAGAAAAGAAGATATGGCGTTTTCTTTATAGTCATTTCTGCCAGCCATGCATAAGTTTGTGGTTTTCTTGATGTTGACGTCCCCCTTTCTGTTAATATTTTCTCTCGTTGTGTAGTTTTTGGAAGAGGTAACAGGTGTCATACCATTGAAAGAACCAAAAGGGAGAGAGGCGGAGTGGATCTATGATCGAGCTTTTGGACATTTGGCAGTTCCAATGCGCAAGGAATTTACATATCTTGCACATAAGAATAAGTCAGAGATTGTTCAACAAATTAGTTATGTCTTGACGCAGCTTCATGATCACAAGCTGGAGGTGGGTGCTTTTTGAAGTATGAGTATGGGCAAAATTTGTAGCCGGTGCAGCATAGTCTGTGTCGATGCGTTGACAAGGGCTGAAATTTTCCTGGCATGATCTTGATACAGATTCCCTTTATTGGTATGTACCGGAAGGAAGGTTGCCTAAGTCTTTTAGAGGATCCCTATTTGCCGTCTTCTCCAAGAGAAGAACCTAAACCAAAGCTAAAGGACTACAAGGTTTCACCCCTGGCTCCCTCCCTTTTTGTCCAATTTACTTGTGCTGTTTCTAAATGACATTTATTAATTAACTCACATGGTTTTCTGTGCAATTGGTAAAGGCGCTATGGCAGGTCTTCTTCTGGGATAAGAAATGGTGGTTGTTACAACGCAGAAAAGATGTGCTCCAAGGAGCATATGAGAAGCGTGCAAGACTTGATACTCCAAGCAACTCAATAAAAGCAGAAATGTTGGAGAAACTGCTAGAAGCTCTTCAGGAAGCACAGTCTGATGTAGCTGTTGATGATATTGATGCAAAATTTAGTCTCCATTTCCCTCCTGATGAGGTGGACGTAGAGCAAGGCCAGTTCAAGCGACCAAAGCGGAGATCATTCTATAGTGTTTGTCGCAAGGCTGGGTTAAGTTCTGTTGCAATGCATTTTGGGTTGACACCTGAACAATTTGGAGAAAATCTTCAAGCTATGTACAAGGTTATAACACTTAATTTTGAGCATCTGCAGCTTTCTGTGAGCTCCACCGTTGGTTTAGTTTTGAGAACTGAGATGTGATGCAATTAGTGTCTTGTATTTTATCATGTGTTGTACAGAGGCATGAAGTGGAAGATTCCTTGGCTCTGCCAGATGATATTGTGATGGAACATTGTGGTGGGGAGTTCACTGATCCGCAGTCTGTACTTCGAGGAGCAAGGCATATGGTGTGTAATAAGTGCAGACACAAACCTTCTTGAAGAGTTGTCGTGGTCCTTGGTTTGTTATGTAATTGTAAAAGTAATTTGTCAGACAGAAAGTGAACAAATTTGCAGTAAGGAAGGTGGGGGGAAGGCCGTGTATATGAGTGTGTCAAATGATGCTTATGCCCAAATGGTAGAAAGAATCATGGAACTCTTGATGGATAATTTGTTGTAACAGTAAGCAAGATTGGTCCATGTGTCAGGGACTTTTCATGGTGTTGGTTTGTTCACCCACTGTAAGTTTACATGTGATCGTATACCAGTGATTTACCGAATTAAGCTTTTGCAGAAGAGGGGGACTGAAGAGGAATTTGGATGTATTTTAAAGCTTTCCTTATTCCATTTCAATCTATGGAGAGCAGTACAGTTTCATATTTGGTTTCTCATATACTTGTTTATCGATGTTCGTGTTTTGTTGTTTCCCCATTCTCCTGTTGGAAGCATGATTAAGACAGCACAACCTTGTACTGAAGACATGTTCTGATATGTTTTTGTTCTGCATGTAATCAAGGTAGAGACGATCTTCTATCTTTTTCCTGTCCCTCACCTCTAGCTTGAGAATTTTCTTTCGACTTTTTGAATTTGGGATGCCTCTAGGTCTTGAGTATGTCCGCAAACTGTGAGAGCAAGTGTCACAGGCTTTGATTGGAAAGATGTTACGGAGTCTCAAGGAGTAAAATTCCGGTGCTTAAATTATGGACCTCGCTATTTTCTGGGATGATAAAATAAACCTTCAGTTAGGGTCATCAGAGTTTGTGGACTTTAGATACTATATCCAAAATTAGGTATTTTGAAATAGTACAGTTGTACCTAAGGTATTTATTCTTGGCAATTTTTGTGTGTAATCTTGTTGGGTGCCGAGCTGATTGTCTCATCGCAGAAGGCTTGCATTCTAAGTTCGTTTGCCATGTCAAGGTTGGAGTTAGTTGACTCGTTATATGAAAGAAGACAAGAAATGGGAGGCCTTCTAGACTGCAGTGCCCTCCACGCACAGGTAGGAATAGATGTGCACACGTGATGGAATTGCAATCCAACACTGGTTAGAATGAAAGCTTGCAACTGAAAATGCAGCAACTCAACTATGAATGCAGCAACTCAGCTGGGAAGTGAGGAGGGAGAAGCTTCCCAAGGGCTTCTCACAAAAGCCAGAGCTTTAGCCCCATCCTATGTGGCACAGTAATAGAGTGTACCCAATCAGAATGCACCAAACACATGCACTAGATGCAATACTCGCATCTGATTGGCTGCTGTAAAGCGTGAGAGATGGTGAGTGGATATCTATGTTACGTGGCAAGGCCACATGAGATAGACAGAATGGTGCCATGTGGCAACCATCCGCTTCATACATGATGTATGTGAGGGCTTGCCAATCATGTGGCCCCTTAAAAATCTCTAACCCCTGTCCATGACATATAATCATGGATGTCCTATCCTAGGACCTAAGGTCTACCTACCACTCTTTTTGACTTTTTATTAATCCTAGCCCAAAATTACCCAAGGGTAATTTAGTGAACTAAGGCCGTAGTTCATCATTTTTTCCAATGCTCCCCCTTGATGAACGATGGATTAGGCTTCAGGCCGATCAAGTTTAGCAAGAGGTTTGGTCAGATATCGCCCTTCTTATCTTCTTTTGTACTTACATTGAGCTTCTCAAGTGCCCTTCAGATCCTAGTTTATCTTCTGAGTCCTCGTCACTAGTTGAGGACTCTTCATGGTTTCATAAAACCATTTTGTAGAGTCCTTGATTGAAGTTCGACCTCATCGTTCAGTCTCTCTTTCTACCATTCGCTCAATGATAGGATAGAACAACGTATCTTGTTGTGAAGTGTAACTGCGCTGTCTTTAGAAACCTAGTATAGCTACTTATGCTTGGGCACTGATGACGACATAAGTGTTGCTTTAGTTTGTCTACCTTTTGTTTTTTAAAAATTTTGTTACCTCATTTTACTTCTCTTTCGTTTTCTCTTTTATTTTCGTTGTAGAATTTTGGACTTTAGAACAACAAAAAATCTAAATTTTTACAGCAACACTGTTTTGTCGGGGAGTATGAGAAGTAGAGTATCGTCTTTCAGTGCCCTTCTCTTTACAGAATTCAATAAATTCTGTTGACTTATACCTTTATCTGATTTTAGAGCCTTAACACACTTGCTAGTTTGGTTTTGAACCATGGCAACGAATTACTTAAAAGTTCTTAAGGGTGTTAGACTTCTGGTCAGGAAGTATACCTATGTCTTCCTAGAGTAATCGTCTATGAAAGTCAGGAAGTAGAGCTTACCTCCTGATGATTTGACGTTTAGAGCACCACATAGATCAGAATGTATCAGCTCAAAGATATCTTTCTTTCTTGAACCCTTCTTTGGGTACTTTTCACGGCGTGCTTTCCCATGATATATCCTTTTGGAAGCCATTCACAAGACCTTTCCTATTTATGAGGTCTAGGCTTTGAATGTTCAAATGGCCAAATCTTTCATGCCATGGGATTTCTTTCTTGCTTATTGAGAGATGTAGGCCTTAAAGTCAGGTATAGATGATGTCAGTTTATAAAGACCTTTTCCTCAATTCCTCTAGCTATGATTGTGAAATCATCAGCCTTATCTTGAATGAGACATTCCCCTTCAGCAAATTGCACCTTCTTGCTCTGTTTAGTAATGGCAATAAAGAGTGTGCGGAGTGAAGTGACTAGAGGCTCCGGATTCAATGATCCATGACTCATCAGCTTGACCAGATTTTTAAAGTTATGGTTAGCTAACGCTTTCTTAGAATTACTAGTCTGGTGCATGGCGATATTAGTGGTGTCTTTACCACTATGCTTAGACCCGAGTTTAGCCATATCTGCCTTTTTCTATGACATTCGGAAGCAAAGTGGCCTGGCTTTCCACTATAAAAGCAAGGTCCTTTCTTCTTTGTCATTCTGTTCATGATGATCATGTTGACACTCAGAAATAAAATTATGCTTTGATTTAGGCCTGAATTAGGGTTTCTGATTTCGCCTTTTATTTTCAGCAGGCTGTATCATCCTGATTACCTAACTTCTTGCTCTGCCTTTTATTTTATTTTCGTCTAGCACCTTTTGCAAAGGGACATTTATTTGGTCTAACTCATCGTGCCTTAATTGGCTATAACATAGACTATGTGAGTGCAGTGTTTACTTTAATAGGGCAAGTTTTCATCCAAGTTGTGGCCTGCTGGTATTGCGATAATTCTTTCTATCTTAAATGGTGTGTTGCCCTATCAGCTAGATTTAGATGCTCGTTTGGGAGAGACTAAAATGAAATCGTTTAGACTTTACAAGCAGTTGTAGCTTGAATGAAGAGATTTTGGACTACTTTTTGATTAGCCTTCTGTTGGGCGCTGATGATGTCAGTGGGGATGTCATAGTAGCTAGTCCTTGCTATGCGTGATGGAGTTTATTGTTTTCAATCTTATGAGTGACTATCTTGAGATTGAAACTGCACTATGTTGTGTTTTTAGAGGATGAGTTTGGAAATGTTCCTGGATTCATCTAGGTATATGCTTTAATAGGGCAGATCGATCAATGAAAGTAGTGACACCTAAGCAAATGATTGATGTTTTCTTATTGAAGCACAACTAAACCAGATACCAAATAGAAATAAGGCTTAAGCCCTTACCTCTATTTGAAGTCCACCAAGAATAATGACACTTCCCCTTGATCCCGCAACCACCTCAAAGCAATTCGTGCTCTTCTCCTAGTGTGTGAGGATCTGTTGGCTATTTTAAGCCCTTCTCTTAGTGTGAGAAGATCTTGTGGCTATCCTAAGCCCTTCTCCTAGTGTGTGAGGATCTGTTGGCTATTCTAAGCCCTTCTCTTAGTGTGAGAAGATCTTGTGGCTATTGTAAGCCCGACTTGACTCTTTGTTTGAGAGGTAGGATGAAGTAATTACTATGTTGTATTAGGTAGACTGTAGTGGGCACTAGTGAGAGGGCACCTAGTGCCTATGATACTGGCAACATCCATGTATAGGCTAGGTACTATAAATTTCAGAATTTGGACAACAGTTTTGTAGTTTTTGTCTCTATTCAATATTATATGAAAATGCCTATAATTTGACTAGCATTTCTAGGTGTTTCCGAGTGAAATGTTTCTAGAAGAAACACCTTTCTATGCAAAATCACAGAAACCTTGCTTGTGACTCTCGTATAGATTGACATTGACATCCCCACTCTTAATTTTAGGTAGGAGACCATGGAAAACAGAGAGATGATAATCTTTCTCTGAATACCAAGGCGGCTGTACTGCTACTTTATTGGATGGCATTGGAACAAGCCCTGCCAATGAACAACAGCAAAATGTAGAAAATTTCCACACAAAGCCAAGAATGTGAGCAACAACTTTTTACAGAACATTGACAGTCATGACTGCCTTACATGAGAGAAAACGTCATCAACTATGAAATGATCTTTATCATCAATGAAGTCCTTCGAATGCATTGTCATAGCTGCAGCTCCTCCAATGCACAATTTGTATTTTTTGACCCACAAGTAAGAGCCTCAAATCTTTTTCCTCTCACACAATTCACAATTTTCTGCCTCAGTTTGCGGTCCCTTTCGTCAAATACTTTCCTTCAGCATCATTTTCCAAGTGGGTATCTTTGCCACACTATGAGCACTAGACATTTGACAATTTACATTGTTGCCAAGGCTTTCTCCTTCACAAGCAGTTGTAGCTTGAATGAAGAGATTTTGGACTACCTTTTGATTAGCCTTCTCCTTTAGTGCTAGCCTTCATCATGGCTGAGTCTGCCCTTCACCTCCGGAGTGCCGACAGAAACTCAGTACGAAGACTTTGTATAAATGGATGCTCAAGTATGTGTGGGTGTGTGGATTTGTATGTGTGAGAGCATATTTTTATACTATGGTCTACACCCACTGTTGGGCGCTGATGACGTCAGTGGGGATGTCATAGTAGCTAGTCCCTGCTATGCATGATGGAGTTTATGGTTTTCAACCTTGTGAGTGACTATCATGAGATTGAAACTGCTCTATGTTGTGTTTTTAGAGGATGAGTTTGGGAATGTTCCTGGATTCATCTAGGTATATTGCCAAGGATTTCTCTTCATCACCTGAATCCTCCGATACTCTGTGCTTGTCAATTGAAAACATTGACATCATACTGTTGTAATCTGCATCATGGATTAATCATGTAATCTTAACGATATGTGGAGATCTTACTGGGTAGCATGTGCTATAACAGTTTTGTAATACTTTGGTTAGTTAAATGAGTTTATTCCCTGGGAAAAGAAAGAACGTGTGTCATGCTTACTGCCTGCACAGTGCATTTAGCACTCCTCTGTGCTTCATCTAATGGGTTATAGCGTTAAATGCCTTTGTGAATCGTACTGATGAAGCTTGGTGCTTAATTGCAGGCTGCAGTTGAGATCAGCTCAGAGCCTGCTGTTAGGGAATATGTGCGCAACATGTTTTCAGAGAAAGCTGTAGTGACAACAAAACCAACAAAAGAAGGGAACACTGCAATAGATCCATTTCATGAATATGCTGTCGTAAAGTGGCTGCTCAATAAACCTGTCAATGCATTCGATGATGGGAAATGGCTTCTTATACAAAAGGCAGAAGAAGAAAAGCTTCTAGAAGTGACTGTTGGATTGCCAAAGGATGCTGTAGATGATATACTCATGCAGGAGTTTGAGACACAGTATTTAAGTGATGGTGTGAGCAGAACTGCACAGCTTTGGAATGAGCAGCGCAAACAGATATTGAAAGATGCAGTATCAGGCATACTTCTACCTTCGTTGGAGAAAGAAACAAGGATGCTGTTGACTGCTCGAGCAAAGCAGTGGGTTGGATGGGAAAGTGGTTCTCAGCTATGGAAGAAAGTTTCTGTCGCTCCACACCTGTGCCCAAAATCAGATGCAGATGAACGCTCTGAGGATGATCAAGCACCGAGGGTGATGGCATGCTGCTGGGGATCTATGAGTCCTCCTACGACTTTTGTGATGCTCGATCCTGCTGGAGAAGTTGTCAATACACTTTTTACACCATATTTAAGCTCCAGGGTAGAGGGGAATGCCGAACAATTGCAAAGGAAAAGGAATGATCAGCAGCGACTTTTGAAATTTCTCACGGATTACCAACCACATGTTGTTGTCCTGGGGGTTGCAAATTTTTCATGCAAGCAGCTTAAAGATGACATCTTTGAGGTTTGTGCTGATGTTATTTAAATTGATTCATCCCCTCTCTTTCCTTCTCTAGTATTGGCTCAATTCCCTGTATCACTTGAGTACTTTTCTGCAATAGTGGATTTGATGAAATAGCTGACTAGAAAACAACTTGTTCTCATGAATAAGCTGTGACGATTTGCAGGTTATCTTCAAAATTGTAGAAGAGCATCCTCGGGATCTGGCTGAAGGTTTGGATATGATCAATGTGGATTATGCAGATGAGATCATACCACGTATCTATGAAGCCTCACCTGTATCCAAAGAACAGCTGCCAGGGCAACCAGGTAAGGGTCTGGTGTATCCCGTATTTGCTAAATATTATTGGTGCGCTTTGGTTATGATTCTTACATTGATGGTTCTATATAGATATTGTAAGACGGGCCGTTGGTCTGGGTCGCTACCTCCAGAATCCTCTTGCCATGGTGGCTTCCTTGTGTGGTCCAAAGAGGGAAATACTCTCACTGAAACTTCATGACATGCAGAGCTTTCTTTCAGATGATGAGAGGTATGATGCAATAGAACAGGTGATGATTACAGTTTCAAATCAGGTTGGAGTTGATGTCAACCTTGCAGCTTCTCATGAGTGGCTATTTGCACCTTTACAATTTGTTTCTGGCCTTGGAGCTCGGAAAGCATCAATGATTCAACGTTCTGTACAAGGGGTAGGCCGCATATCTACAAGGAAAGAGATGCTGACATCCTTGCGTTTGATGAAGAAAAATGTGTTTATCAATGCATGTGGGTTTCTTCGCATCCGTGGAAGTGGGCAGGCTGCCTCTGGAAATCAGATCATGGATCCATTAGATGATACACGAATTCATCCAGAGTCGTATGAACTTGCCAGAAAGATGGCTGAGACTGTTTACATTGCCGATCAACAACAAAGAAATGAAGAACCAGACGAAGAGCTCATAGAAATGGCCTTAGAGCATGTGAAAGAGAATCCCAATTTGATCAAGAATGTGGACATAAAGGAGTATGCAAAAATGGTACAGGAAAGGGATGGGATTTCAAAGCTGGAAACATTGAAGGACATACAAATGGAGCTTTTGCATGGATACAGAGATTGGCGTACTCCTTATTCTCAGCCATTGCAGGACGAGGAATTTACTCTGCTGTTTGGAGAGACTGACGAGACATTATGTGAAGGGAGACTTGTACATGCAACAGTACGCAAAGTTAACAACAATTCGGTTGTCTGCCGTTTGGAATCTGGCCTTGCAGGTGTGATACAGAAGGATGATATTTCAGATGATACAACAGGTGATCCTTTTGAAAAAGTCCCTGTGGGAAGTATTGTGACATGTCGTGTGAAAGGAATACAAAAAGCGAGGTTTATGGTAGAGCTGACCTGTAAAGGTACTGATTTGCGCGCTGATTACTGGCATATAATGCGTCATAAGGATCGCTATTTCTGCTTAGATGATTCACATTTACGTAGTGAACAAGAAAAGGCAAGGAAAGAGAGGGAAGATGAAAAGCGCAAGTCTTTTAAGCCTCGCATGATTGTGCATCCTCAGTTTCAGAATGTGTCAATGGCAGATGCAATAGAGGTATGATATTAACAAGTAAACTGAATGAACTGAATTTATTCTCTACATACGAAAGATTTCTGTTAACAGTTTCAAGTGTTCATACACATGGATTGTTGAAGCTCTTGTTTTGTGAAACACCAAATTCTCAGCAAAAATTTGTGTGTGTCTTGTGCTTTGTATTGGCAATTCCAGCCTTGCCTGAGTTTGTTTTGTTGAGTGGTTTTGCAGGCATTAGCAGAAAAGGATGTAGGGGAACTAATTATCCGTCCAAGCAGCAAAGGGCCATCTCATCTATCAATAACCCTAAAGTTCTATGACGGTGTGTATACCCATATAGACGTGGCAGAAGGTGGAAAGGACAGTAAAGACATCACAAGTGTCTTGAGCCTAGGAAAAACTTTGAAGATTGCTGATGACACATTTGAAGACCTTGATGAGGTGAGTTGAATCTTTGGTGACTATTTCCAACGTCCGTATGATGATTAATATCAGTGTTTGTGCAAAATCCCCCCGCCTTTTTCCCTTATGTCTTCAAGCTTTGCGATTGCTTACAATCCTCTAATTTGTTATAGTTTTGTTTCTTGTAAGCACGCTGAGCTCATAGAATTATGTGAGCTTATGCTTGGCCATCGCTTGGATTGTAAGCGTTTCTTTGATCAGGACATAGTTTAGTTCTTTGTTATTTGTTAAGTGCCTAAAAAACCAGTCAGAGATACCAGCAACTTCAACAGCCTCTCGCCTTCAGTTTAAAGACAACAGTGTACCAGAAATGTTCAATCCTTTATTCTCTCAAAAATTCCTGACACATAGGTGTTTAGAAAATTGTTATCTCAGGATTTCTGTGCTCAGCCTGCCCTGTTGCCTGCTGTCCAGGTCTCTTCCAGCCTATGCGAAGCTGTGGGGCACCCATTCCCGACATGTGGCTGTTCGTCCTGGTTGCCTGCAGGTTTTGGTCCTTGATGCCAAAACTCAGCTTCACAACCGCTCCATCCACTTACAAAATCAAGTCCACAAAAATCCACTCAGGGGTTTGTTCCCCAGAAAGGTGCTTTAGTAATGCTAACATTGAGATCAAGCAAGGGCATCCAGACAAGGAATTGATAGGGAGGCAGTATTGGTGATTATTCTGATGCAAGAAACAATAGATTCTTGTACACCATCAACAAGAACTTATGAGCATTCTCTAGAACAGTGACTCCAAAGAGTGTTGGATAAAGCTCTTATAAAAGAGATCACGGTGCCCTATTTAGCGTCCTACTCTTTGGAAGCACTACGCTACACCTATTATAGTGTCTTCAACAAAGTCATGCCCATGACCATTGAGGTTGCCCGTTCTACAAGACACTTGACACCATTATACCTGAAAGAGGCCACCAAAAAATTATAGAATGGCAAACCCAAAGCTCACTAAGGCTTTAAGCTGAGTTCTTGACCCATGGTTCGGAAGACTCTTTAATGAGGCCTTCTATAGAGGCTTTCCTACTACAGGACCATCAACACCATCACCTCTATCCAAAGAGGAGATCCTACTGACATTGGTAATCATAGGGCCATCACGGTAGGTCATCTGATGAAGAAGGCATATGGATCCGCACTTGAGATATATATTAGTGAGCAGGCAAAGAGGGCAAGTGTAAGGGTGGTCGGCTAGGCAGGATTCAGATGGGACCGCACGATTTTGGACACATTTCCACTCTCAGACATCACATCGAGCAGGCTAGACACTAGAAACAGAAAGTATAGTCTTCTTTTGCTGATTTCCAAAGGAGTTTGTTTCAATACGAAGGGTCCATCTCATCCCATAGATCTAGGCTCTTCGCATTGCAGATGATGTCATTTGTGTGAGAATAATAGGGTCAACAGCCTGTTTGTAAGCCCCCAAATGAGGAGAGCATGGGGGAGGGATATCTATAGAGGAATAATGGGGGCAGGAAGAGGGAGATATATGTGGGCAGCACACGGTGCCACATGGGCAGCACATAGATTTCCTTCTTGTATTAAATGAAGTACCTGTCTCACAGTGGACAGCCATGGTGTTGGCCATCCCTTGGGCCACACATGGGCATTGTTGAAGGGCAGATAAGTCAGTGCATAGGCATGCATATAGGCAGGTATGCAGCTCAGACAGTGGGTAGAAATGGAGCAGGCATCAGGGGATTTTATAGACTCCCAAAGGCTGCCCTGGTCAGCCAGTTCACAGACCATTCGGCTTGTTATTAGACTGGCGGCCACTCTTGGGGCATTGCAGCCCCTATAAAAGGTTCCCATTGGGGGCCCACATAGTCATTCTAGTACAGCCCTGTGCAGATTGCATAACTGAAATAGAAGCGAGAATGGGAGAATGCAAGGAGCTAGAAACAGAACTTGTCAGACTCATAATAGAAGACAATGACAGGGAGTAGTACACAAGTGTGTCAACATGATAAAATCCTAACTCAACCCTTGAGTGTGAGGATTGGAGACATGATGATCCTTACTTTGGCATTTCACTTCTTTGTCATCCAGTTTGCTTCTCACATGCTGAGAGACATGTACACCCGAAGGTAATCAACCATGGGTTTCCTGTCATGCCAAGCCTCCAAGGGTATGATGGTTTCCAATGCTTTGGTTTCAAAATATACGTGGCACACATAATGGCTTCTGTCCAAAAATTTATGAGGTACCTTGATCATATATCTACCCATCTCCATCAGTTATCTATTTCCTCTCACCAACACTATTTTTCTGAAGTTTTTTTGGCACTGTACGTTGGTTCTTAATGCCATTTTCCTCCAAATATGCTACAAAGGCATTTGAGAAGTACTCCCCCCTTTGTCTGTCATCAGAGTCTGCACCTTGCACCTTGTCTGCTTTTCAGCCATGGCCAAGAAAATGTTGAAAACACTCAAAACACATCAGATTTCTCATTCAACGCATAAACCCACGTAAATCTGGGAAAGTCTTTAATAAAGGTCACATAATACAAATTCTGTCACTAGGATAGTGTCCTCATGGGACCACACATATTACTGTGTATAAGCTGCAATTTTTCGACAAGTCTATCTGATTCATTCCTCGGAAAGGCATTCTTGTGCACCTTTCCCAAAATGCATCCTTCATAGACATGTTTCGGAGGGGTCTCACAATGTAGGCATATTCAATACCATATTATGTTTCTGTACTAGCTGCAAACTGCCATAGTTCACCTGACCAAATCTGGCATCTCAAATTCCGCATCTTGCATTGCAAATGCTAGTATTGCAACACAAGCATTTTGCATGCTGCTGTCATGTGTATCGAAGTGATACAAACCATGATTTAAAGTGCCTGTAATGACTATCTGATAGTCTTTTTCTCAATCTCTTACATGCATCGATCATCCTCATATGTGAAATTATTTTTTATTCCTAGAACAGCAAGGGCATCTGGAAGATACACATTAGTTCTATAACATGCAACGGTAATCTGATCGTGTAATTCACAGCAAGACCTTCTTTAAACCTTTAGTGAGGAATTAGCGTTGTTTACCATAGAGAGAGAAAGGAGATGAGGGTAGAGAGAGAGTAGAGTCGACAACCGATTGGGTCCTTGTACCCACTGAGGGCCCCCTCCCCCAATCAGAGGAGAATGTGCTTTATACTTGGAGAACTGAGAAATACAAAGAACACTCTTCGAGAGAGCACGGAACGTGCTTCTGAAGAGCTCAATGTGCACACGTATAGCAGACCCAAAGACCTGAGAGGCAACGCCGACCAATACCGAGACCTTGATGCTGTCCACATTGACGATGTAGGACGCTTCTGCAAGGCAAGGAAGAGGCTTGTGCTGTCCACCGGAATACAGGGTTACTGCGTGAGTGAGAGAGTGACAAAAGTTAGACGTAAACTTGAGTCCTTGTCGGATGTGATGGTCTTTGGCAACCCTCCAATGGGATACCAATACTTGATAAACAAACGAGCTACATCTTCAACGCTGGCTGTTTGTTTGCAGGGAATAAGCATACAATATTTACTAAAGCGACAAACAATAGTAAGACATTGAGTATTACGCATCCCTGCGGATGTTGGAAGTGGCCCCACGAAATCCATACCTATGTCTTGAAAAGGATCGTCGGGGATTGGCAATGGCATAAGCAAGCTTGCTGCTTTCTTGTGGGAAGCCTTGATCTTTTGGCATATTTGACAATTCAGCACATAGCCGTATACGCCCTTCCGCATCTTTGGCCAATAGAAATAGCGCTCTAACTTCTCCAAAGTCCTGTTGATACCTCTGTGGCCACCGGTAAGGGCATCATGGGCATCATGAAGTACACATAATCTTTTCTTATAGAAAAGCCAACCGTCCTCTAATGAGTAACTGGAACTGCGTGCCAAACTCTGCTGACTCCGCGTACTGTGCCTTCATGCTATCAAGATCCTTTCCTTTGATTTCGAGCACAGTGGCCTGCTCAATGGTCTAGATGGAACCTTTCCGACTAAGAGCGTCTGCAACGGGGTTGTTTTTGCTGGGAACGTACTCGATCATTCTCCCAAACTGCTGTAATATTTGGCTCCACCGCTGTTGCCGATTGCTCCATTGTGTACTAGGCATTGTCTGAAGCCACTTAAGGGCTTGGTGATCTGTCTTCACCGTGAAAGTCTGTCCGTATAGGAAAGGCTTCCAATGTTTTAATGCTTGGATGACACCGAGGAGCTCTCTATCATACAGTGAATAGTTCTTTTCGTTATCGTTAAGCTTTCTGCTGTAGTATGCCACGGGCCTATCCTCTTGTTGTAAAACTGCCCCTATGGTGACATTGCTAGCGTCTGTGATTACTAGAAATGGGATCATCCAAGAGGCGATCTTCATAACTAGTGCTGTCGTGGCCAACCGTTGCAAGTCGTGGAAGGCCTGCAAAGCTTTGTCTGTGACTTGAACTTTTTGTCTGCGTGTCTTTATCCCCTTGAGTAAATCTGTAAGAGGGGCTGCGTATGTTGAGAAACTTTTCATGTGCGAGCTGTATGCTTGACACAAACTCACAAAGGATCGGATCTCTTGGGCCGTCGTGGGGACAGCCCAACTTGTGATAGCTTGGATCTTCTCAGGGTCCAATCGAATCCCTTGAGTACTAATGATGTAGCCCCAAATACTGAATTTCCAGCAATCCGAATTCACTTTTCTTTGCGTTGAGATATAGCTAGTTATCACGTAATAACTGTAAGGCACGTCGCACATCCTTAATATGCTGCTCAGCTGTAGCGGAAAAGATAAGGATATCATTGAGAAAGATGAACATGCACTTCCCAATATACTCTGCAAATACCCGTGACACCATCTTGTTGAATGTTGGTGGTGCATTCTTCAGACCAAAGGGCATGACGACGAACTTGTAATGAGCTCGCGCTGTTCGGAAAGCTGTCTTTGGGATGTTAGCTTCAAAAATCCGGACTTGATGGTAGCCACTCTTCAGGTCAATCTTTGAGAAAAATCTTGCACCATTGAGTCTTTCCAAGATGTACTCGATGCAAGGCATAGGAAACTTGTTGCTTACCGTAAGCTTGTTGAGTGCTTTGTAGTCGACACATAGTCGTGCGGACTTATTCTTCTTTGTCACAAATAGAATGGGTGCAGTAAAAGGCAAAGAAGAAGGTCTAATAAACCCTGCGCACAGTAATTGAGACAATTGTTTCTCTGACTCCCCCTCCATAGACTTTGAAAGTCGATAAGGGAACTTACTTGGAGGTGTCGAGTGTGGAAGTAGATCAATGCGATGGTCTTCCGGTCGGTTGGGAGGCAGCTGGGGTGGCAGATCATCCCGGAGCATGATGTCTTGGAACTCTTAGATCCACCATTGCTTGCCCGATCGGAGGAGCGGCTTGAACTGCAGTGATTTGGCACTGAACATAGAGAAGTGTACACATGGCATCCTTGCAGGCGGTGCGACCTGCTTGAATATGAGAGATTAACGGAATCCCTGGTATGCTTCGATCACCGCATATCACGGCGGGCTCAGGTAAAACTTCCATAATCGTGAAGGTGTCGTGCTGCCAATCAAGCGTCAGAACATGCTCACGGAACCACTGAATCTCGAGGATCATGTTGCATCCCATCAAAGGAGTCAAAATAAAATTCCGTGTAAACATGACCTTCTAAATTGAAAAAGTGAAATGGATGGCCTTATGCATGATGTGTGTGTGTAAGTCGGGCATGAACCCGTCCATTGCAAGCTGGGCGTGAACCCGTCCACTGCAAGCTCGTGAGGCATCAAGGTGTACCCCACTGTCTTGGCAAGCTAAGGGAAGATGGCATCTTTTGAACTCCCCCTATCAAACATGACAATAAATTGATGCTCGTTAGCTGTGTCATACGCTCGAATGAGCGCCTTCTTTTGATATGAGAAATCGCCCTCCTTCTTACCTTGAAAGACCATCGTGGGAACGGCATTCAAAGCAGGGAAGACGGCATTCGTAGTTGAGGATGGAGGCGGGGTTGGAAGAGCCAATACATTGGCGACGGACGAAGTAGGTGCTTTCATAGCCTTTTCGGCAAGCCACTTAGGACAATCCTTCTTGTCATGCCCAGCGATGTGGCAATGAAAGCAGCGATGTTCTTGGTGGTACCGCTTCTGCTTGTTGGGCTGAAGATAGCCTCCCGTAATACCCGCTTTAGCCTTCTCATCCGGAGTCATCTTTGGCTTGGACTCCTTTTGACTAGAAGCCTGGCCGTCTTTCTTCTGGAACTGGTTGTCCTTCTTCTGATCCTTACCCGCTGTGTTGTTTGACTGCTACGGGGCTTTGGAATCTTTCTGGACCTGCTTGGGCTTTCCCCCGTTTAGCATCATCTCCTGACTCTGTGCGAGAGTTAGCGCCCGCTCGTAATCCGGCAGGTCGAAGTTCCGAATGGTAAAACATATGTCCGTGTCCAATCCTTGAATGAATTGCTTCATCTTGGCGCTCTTCGTCACGTCCAACTGTTGCGCCAACATAGGCAAACCATTCTGGGGGAGATGAGAGAACTCATCCTCCAAGTTAAGCATATATTGGAGTGGGAGTAAACAGGCTTTGAGGTCGGCTACAAACGTTGCTCAAACGAAATTCGTCTTAAACGTTTTTGGGTCAGTATGCTTACTAGCCCAATGCTGCCACCAAGTCACTACCTCACTTGTAAGATGAGGGGCTGCAAGGTGGACTTTATCTTGCTCATCTTGAATCGCGCTAACAGAAAATGAGCTACAAATTGATGAATAAATTGCGAAATTGCTGAATGGTCACACTTACCATCATACTGAACAAAATTTGGAGTGGACCGAGTGAGTGGTGTTACCTTTGTTGATGGCGAAGCTGTGGCGGTGACGATTGTTGCGCTCAAACTTGCTTGCATAGCGGCTAACATTTGTTTGTGTTGGAGAAGCGTCGCCTCTCGGTCTAGCTTTTGTTGCCTGTCTGCCTAGGCGAGCTCTGCGTGTCGTAGTGTCTCCTCATGTTTACGTTCCTCACGCATCAACAAGAGCAGCTTTTCAAAAATTTGTGGTTCCTCTTTCTTCCAGTGGCTTTTTTGCTTCTTTTTCCTCCAGATGTTGTTTTGTCTGGTTCAGTTGTCTTTTGCTTTCTTCCAGTTGGGATGAATGTTCTTCGAGTTACTGCAGGAGGACCCGATTCTGCTCTAGAAGGTTCGCCATCACTTCTTGAGCACTTGGCGGAAGCGTATCTTGTTGATAGTCTTTCTCCTCTTTAAAGTCATCGAGGTTGAAATCTTTTCCTGACCCTTCCATGGCGCTTGATTGTGTGTCCTACACTTGCGGTAGCAAAGGGGCCTTTTTATAGGGCTGGAACTGAGCCAACCCAGTTTGTAAACAGCCGACTGGGTCGGTCTGTTTTACAGACTGGTTGGCCTACAACTAGCCTATAAATAGCTCTCCCTCAGGGGAGTTTTTGGGCAGCCTTTGCAGGTTGTTCCTTCCTTGCTTACCTGTCCAGCCTTTGGGGGTCCTAAAGGGACTCCTAACCTAGGCTAAGACCTAAACTATAAGATGGAACACTAACCTATTGTTCTCTAGTGGGTACTAGTGAACAAGAACTGAATTGTTGACTTGACCTAAGGTTGAGAGACTGACCTACATAGCTTGTGCTTGACTGTCCCTGGACAAGGGCTCACAAAGGGGTCACAACATACGACGAAATCTCCTATCTGGGAACTATAACACACTTGTCGATGTAGCCAGTGTGTCACTTTGCACCAAAGTGCAGGGGTGCATGTGACAAGTTCCATCTACTGATGACAAATTAATCTTCCCAACTCCCTTCACATGACATGAAGAATTGTTGGCGTATGATACAAGAGCAGGCTGCAAATCATGTTTCTTGAATGTTATGCGCTTGGATGCAACATTGGGATCAGAATCGCATATCGGAAAGGACCACTCTTCAACCACATAATTATTATCTTGTTAGCAACTGAAGACTTAGAAATTTAGATTGGCATTTCAGCTTCCTTCTTCTCTTGAATTTTTACAATAATGGCATTATTACGTCCATGAGTAGACGTAATTGGCTATGGGGCTCGCTAAACCCTAGGCCTAGCTGACAAGGGTCTAGGACTAGACCTGGGGGTCTGACCTGACCCCAGCACTCTTGAAACCTTTGATTTGCAAGCAAACACAAGAGCAAACGGAATTTGAGTAGACTACTCACCACCCACCATGACACCTACGGGATAAGATCCTGAATCAGGAGATATCCCCTCCAAGCCTCGAGCTGAGCTATTGGCACGAACTCCCAACCACATATTGACCAGCCTGGTGTTCCATACCATCAGGTGGCGCCTAGAAGCCTTGGATCTGCTGCTGGGCCTTGGGCTACGCTAAGATGCTGGCGCGCATCCGCGACTCAATCTAGGATTAGACCTAGCACTAGGGAACTAGACTTGCTCCCATCGGCTCTTTGAAAACTGAACGTCTGGGATCTTTATATAGACTCGAGCCTAATGCGCCAAAAATAGTGGAGACCTCTATCTGGTTCGTACCCTTGCCACTCAACCCGAGAATCAAGCTTGTCTAGCCCTAAGCCTCCCCAGACTACTTGAGCTAGTCTTGTGTACCCTAGTACATGTCAAATTGGGGTACACGTCAGATACCAATCCATGCACATGACATACTTCCCCTCCTCTAAGAACTCACTCTCGAGTTCGCTAGAAAAACCGGGAATGTTCTCTGGAGGTTAGCTAATGTCTCCCATGTCGCATCCTCCTCAACACGATCCTTCCACTTGATCTTGTATTCCGTGATAGTTCTATCACGGATCTGTCTTTTACGAAATTTAAGAATACTCTCAGGTTCATGTGGATTAAATGTTTAATCAGTAACTTCTATTATTTCTTGAGGAGAAACAAGTTGATCATCAGCACCCAGTAACTCTTTTAGTCGACTGACATGAAAAACTGGATGTACTTAAACATTAGGAGGCAATTTTAGTTTATATGCAACTTGTCCAATTCTTTTAATAATTTTGAACGGACCACAGTATCTGGGGGATAATTTCGAACCAAACCAGTACTTAGGCTCTTGGATTCCTTGGGAATACGTAAATATACCATTGTCCTTCAGAGAACTCTGTGGGTGAGCATAAACTCTATCCCTATCTTGGGCACTTCTAATAGACTCCTTGGCAAACTGCAACATTTCTTGCATGTCTTGCAAAAATGCCTTGTAGCATCGTTATGAATTCCCTTGAATCCTATCATAACTGGTACCTTAGGTTGAAACCCGTACATAAGCATAAAAGGACTATAACTTGTACTTGAATGTTTTGCCTTGTTATAAGCAAATTCGGTCATGGGGAGATAATCTTCCCATGAAGACTGTCTCTTCGAAACATATGCCCGAAGTATGTCTTCAACCAATTGGTTAACCTTCTCTGTGCTGCCATCGGATTGTGCATGATTGGAGGAACTCATACTTAGAGTAGCCAACTTATCAAAAACTTAAACAATTGGTCTACAAACTCATGAGCCAATTGAATAGCTGATATGGTTGATCTAGTAGGTAAGAATCTAGCCATTTTTGTCAGGCAGTCAACTATGACCCAAATGGAGTCATTACCCTTGCACGTTCTAGGCAAATGGGTAATAAAGTCCATGGAAATACTTTCTTATTTATTACCAAGGATTTGCAATGGCTGTAATAAATCCACGCTTCTAA
This sequence comes from Dipteris shenzhenensis, assembly GCF_047967505.1. Taxonomy (NCBI): domain Eukaryota; kingdom Viridiplantae; phylum Streptophyta; class Polypodiopsida; order Gleicheniales; family Dipteridaceae; genus Dipteris; species Dipteris shenzhenensis. The sequence goes on along the minus strand of NC_141597.1, from coordinate 38,929,249 downwards.
GGTGTTTTGCCTTAGTAACCTGACAAACGCAGCAACCTACCACATAGCTTTCAATAAATGCACGCATCTTAGGCCTATAAAAGGTATGTTTCACAAGAGATAGAGTCCGATGTATACTTGGATGTCCAGCACTAGGAGCATCATGACACTCCCAGAGAATCTTGGATCGAAGATCCAAAATATATGGCACACAGATCTATCCATTCTGGAACAGCAAGTTGTTCCTAATCATCCATTGACCTCCCGCTGCCTGTATCGTAGGTGGCACAATCCTCGAGTTCTGATCAACCATGGAGCTCCCATCTTGGACCTTCTGCTAATAAGAACTGAAATGACTATCAGTTGCACAAAGCCCTCTCAAGGATTGAAATAGGTTTGAGGATATTTGTGTAAATGACATAGCATTTACAAACTTGATCTACTTAAGGCATTCGTCACACTATTCATTGAACCCTTTGGATAACGTATTTCAAAATCAAAATCTTGCATTAACTTTGTCTATCTAGCCTTTCTTCCCCTCAATTCCGATCCGTCACACACATACTTGATTGACTGATGATTTGTTAATACAAGAAACTTGGAACCATAGAAGTAGTGTCTCCAAACCTTTAGAGCATACACAATTGCATACAGTTCTTTTTCTAGTGTGGGCCAATGATATTGGATGTCATCTAGCTTTTTACTTTAAAAAGCTATAGGTTTGCCCTCTTGGAATAAAGCTGCCGCAATCGCAAAATCACTCGCATCGGCCTCCAAAACATGAGGTCAGGTAGGATCAGGTAATGCAACAATAGGGGCTTCCTTACTAGTTTGCATCAAGGTCTCAAAAGCCTTGTTCTATGCATCATTCCAAGAGATCCGCTGGGTAGACCTGCGTCCGCAACCTTTCAATATGTTGCTCAAGGGTGTAGTGATGTTAGAATAATCATGCACAGACTTCGTAGAAAGACCATAAATCCTAGGAAAGAACGAAGTTGCTTCACTGTTTTAGGGATGGGTCGTTCCACAACCTTATGTATGATCTTTCCATCCAATCCGAATATCGTGGGTTTTAAACCACTCTATTCCGATTAACAAGTCCACATGTTCCAAGTGCATGACATAGCACGTAAGAGCAGCTATGTAGTCTTGAATCCGGATAGAAAGTTCGTCGACCTTACGGTCCCAAAGTTGGAAGTTGCACCTCATAGGTATCATGGACAGCCCCATCCTCTGCACAAGTTTGTAGTTCATAAAATTGTGAGAGCTGCCCGGGTCAAAGAGAATGTGAACTCTTTGGTCCCTTACTTCTCCATAAGCTTGGAAAAGGTCATGGGGGCCAAATAACGAATTATTAAAAGTGCAATTACAAGAAAGTGGGCAGGTAATGACATTTACAAAAATACCTGTCATCGATGCTTGGTAAGCTTCCTTAGCTTTGGTTCCGTGTCCCACATGGAGCTTTGGTCTTGGGGCTTGCATCTGGTTCTTGTGCTTAGGACAATCATTCCGAGTGTGGCCCCGCTCCTCGCAAATAAAACAACGTCCTTCTTTCTTTAGCTTAAGGGTGCGTAGGAAATGGACTCGACCATTCTTTGTCTGAGTCGAATTCTTCTTGGAGGCGTTGTCAATTGACTTCGACTCCCCTGTACTAGTTATTGACTGGAAGAACTTGCTCTTATTCTTCCCACTCGTGTCAGCAGTAGTGGTTTCCTTTGCATTGGCCATAGTATCATCATAGATGCACGCATAGTTCATGGAAGAATTGCAAATAAGATTTCGGTGTGTGGGAAGACATGAACAGTAGGCATGCAATAAAAACGAACTGATCTGGATGCTCTTGGCACAAAAACGAAATTCGTTTTTGAGCTTTTGGCATTCCACCAACTGCCCACAGACTGCCCTGGTAGTCAAAAATCAGCAAGGTGATGTGATATAATAGCCCTGGAGCACTTTCCCAGCTTGTGACTTGCCTCTTCTTGTTCTTCTGTGGTCAAGAAAACAGCCTTGAAAGCAAATTTCGACTTTTCTGCTTGCTTTCCAAGCTTGCTAGGCGAACACATGGAGCTATTTTTAGCGAAAGGGATTTTTACCCCTCTCTAACCTTCAGTCCCTTGCCTTGGCCCATGGAATTAATTGTCTTGTAAATCTCTTTGCTTAGACACTTGTCTTGAAGGCTTTGTGCTTGTCTCTTTTATCTTTCCTATCTAGGCGGCTTTTGCCGAAATCTGCTTTTCAAGGCACATGAATCACTTTCTCCTTTTTGGCCGTGAATTTCCAATTTGGAATCTTTTAATCTCTGTAGAGTACAAAGTTCAAGCATCACTAACTCATTGAGGAACTGATTGATTTTATGCGGGCGCAGGTGATTGCTCGTTATGTGGATCCTTTGGTTAGCAACCTAAAGGAAATGTTGCGATATCGGAAGTTTCGGCGTGGTAGGAAGGAGGAAGTGGATGCTCTTTTGAGGCAAGAGAAGACCGCAAATCCATCAAGGATTGTTTATGCCTTTTCTGTGTCACATGAACATCCTGGGGCTTTTATGTTGTCATATCTCAGGAGTGTGAATGTTCATCACGAATATATCAGTTTGTATCCAAAAGGTTTTAAATTTCGGAAGAGGATGTTTGATGACATAGATAAGCTTGTTAACTATTTTCAAAAGCATGTGAACGACCCAGTTTTGGAGAATCCTCCTCACAGATCGCTTGCTGCCATGGTACCAATGAAAAGTCCAGCACCTGCAGGTGCAGGTAGTGGAGTTTGGGGTGGATCAGACAGGCCAAGCTCAGCAGCTTCTATTGGTTGGGACGAAGATGGTTTGAACTCTGCCAAAAGAGTTGGTAATGAACGTAATTGGGAAAGGGTGTCAACACCTGCTTCAAGGTCAGGTGGTAGTAGCTGGGATCAGACTGGCTCAAGGACTGGTACCGGTAATGACTGGAGCAGTCGTGGGCATGATGGGTATGGTAGAGGTGATGGTTGGGGCAGAGGGAGAGGTGGTGGGTTTGGAGTCAGAGGGGCTGATCGACAAGGGATTGATTTTGTGGGAAGATGGGGAGGTGGTGAAGGCTCTCGGGGTGGTGGAGTTCTTGGGGGTAGAGGGAGGGGTGGGAGAGGAGATGGTGCTAGATGGGAAGCTGGGCGATTTGGGGGTGGGAGAAGGGCTGGAAGGGGCGATTTTGGTGGAAGATGGGGACGTGGAGAGGGAGGAAGGGAGACTTTTGGTGGCTGGGCACAGGCTCAAAATCATACAGGGACTGATTCTGGATGGGGAGATCAGGGATTGGGCCAACAGACAACTGTCACTGCAGGTACTACTGCTGATGATGGTTGGGATTTGCCGGAAGAAGGATCAAAAGAGAGTGGGTGGGGTGTGGGAACTGAACGTGTTGGCTTGGTTGCGGCTAAAGATACTGGCTGGGACTAAGTGTTGTTTGTACTAGCGTTCATGGTTGTTCGTGCATGCTCTGGAGCTTCTGGGGCAACTTGCACTATTTCTAAAGCACCAATTTGTCATCCAAATCCTGGGGTATGCTAGAAGTGTTATAATATTATACGGAGATCTGTACCAAATGATTTTTAAAGGAGGATGATACCTGTGGTGAAATTAATGCTTTTGAGCATGTGGGAAGGTGTGGATGAGTCATGTAAACAGCACTGCAGGTCTTCCTTGTTCTTTCTTCACCTGGAATAATTCCAATAATGGGTGATGGTTAGTCTTTGAAACATATTTCAGTGGAATATATGTTTGGAGTTTGATTCCACTGTTATGTAATTTAATGTATAACAGAAAGTAGTCAAGGAGTGAAACAGTTGCAGAGTGAATTTCAGTACTGACATTCGTTTGTGATTGATGTGGGATGAGGAAAGGTGGTAAATCATTTTATGCGCTTTCCAAGCCGGAGTGATTTCGGAGAAATAATACGACTGATTGAAAAGGCTATTTTCATCAAGCTAATGCTATATGCAGTTTAGAAATGTGGCTGGACGATGTTTTAACAGACTGGAATATGCAGGCAAGGTTTTCATGATGTATGTGCTTTTTGAAGTTTTCAATCCAGTTATATAATTGTCATGAAGAGTTATGGCAAAAAATAATAGTGACAGTCAGTTCCCGGTTTCTAGTGGGTTCCAGTTAAGCATGAAGTATGTGATGAAACAAATAAGATGAACGAACGTAAGTTTCTACATCTGTATTATAACCCTCTTGTATTTGAAGCCTTCATTTTGAAGAGGAGTTCGAGACTTCACCGTGCCTCCTTTTGCCATTTGGGTAAACATTGTGCATCATGATTGTATATCACGTGTCTTGGGAAGACCTTGCTGGCTACAAATTCTAGTTAAATGGGAAAGAGTATTCCTACTTCATCCTTTATAACCAAGAAACAAAGTAGGATTGCTTGAACCTGGCAACTCAATGAATTTTAGGCATGTTTAATTGCCTTAAGATGAATTTCATAACTGCAATGGATAGCGTATGGAAATACGACGATGAGTTCGTTCTTTTGGTGGAGTTGAATTTGAATTCAGCTATCGGATTGTTGACTGGTCCCGAAACAAAGCTGTACAGGCAATTACTGATGAGCATTGGAGGATGTGTACATAGCACACGTACACATAATACAGTAGTTTCCAAAATTTCAATTGGATTCTGGAGCTTTGTAAGGAGCAGAATACTATTGAGGATAATTTTGCAAAAGGATGCTGTTTGTAGGCTGCATGCGACACTCCTGACACGTCCAGTTTAAAACACTGGGAATGCACACACTGTATGATGGAGTTAGTTTGTTGTGTGTGATGCCAGAAATGTACTTACCGTGTGTTTGCCTAAGGGGCGCTGTGAGTTATGGCACACTTTGGTTCTTTACCTTGGTTTGGCGTCGAGAAAAGCACAATGGCACTACTAGATGCGGCATAAAAGTGAACATTTCTAGTTGAGATCTTGGAGGACACAAGTAAAGCTCCGAGCTTAATGAAAGGTGTCTACACCAATCTCAATGGTCCATATAGAAGGGGATCGAAGGCCTTGTTAAGCTTAGGATAGCATGCAAGGAAACAGCACCCTTGAAGGTTTGTCTTAAAATGCAAGCGTTCTTTTTATCTTGCAAATGCTTCATGATGGGAGCAAATGATTATGCTTGTTCCATTAATTGGTTGTAAATGGGAAGGGTGTTCAAGGACGTAACTTAGCATAGTTGTTGCATATGATAGGACAGAAAAATTGAGTTCCATCTAAACTCTGCAATATCATTGTATTCATACAACCAGTCCTGAGTATATTTACACCCACATTCAGCAAGCCTACATGTAATTGTAAGGGAATTGAATGGCCATGATGAGGGGGAGGTTCCTTTATTCTATAGACCACTTGTGCAGCCCATTATTTAGGTGTTGGCCAACGGTGGCAAAGAACCACATTGTTGGAAATCTACAAGGCCAATAGTGACATTTAAGTTATTGAATCCTATGTGCATAGGGTGGGAGATTGATGGTGGGCAATTACATTGGGTCAATGGCACGTAGGGAATTATGAAGCAAGAGGAAAGTGTTAATAGTTTGCAAGGTCAATTGTGATTGAAGTTGCTGAAGCCCAAAGATCCCCTTGGTTTGTGTGCATATGGTTGGACATATTTATTCTCAAATTGCTTTGTTTATGTGCATATTGTTGTGTCAATTGTGACTTTCAAATATCGAATCCTCCAAAGATTCCTTTTGGGCATGTACATATGGTTTGAGAGATTGACATTAGGCATAAAGACTTGATGGAAACACCCCCCTTCATCTTGAATATTTGTAGTTAAAAGTCCACATGGCTATCTTGGAATTGGTTGAAGAAGACTCTGTCCTACGTTCAACTTACCTATGACGAGGTCCATCCTTGCTACTTCTATCCTCTTTGTTATCTTTGTCTTCTATACCTCTAGCTTCAAGATGCCTCTTGGGATGTATGTAAAATGTAGATGTAAGGCCTTATGGGATGGATCTTTGCTTTTATATGAAGTTTTGATAGGTCTTATGGGATGGATCTTTGCTTTTATATCAAGTTTTGATACCGGTTGACATAGAAACACCTCAAGTTAGCACTATGCTCTAATTTCAATTGAACATCTAATACACTTGAGCTGAGATCAAATGAAGATTTTAGTATTGAAGAAGTGAATAAGCATGGGAGCAACCTAGCAACCTATAATTCAAGCCAAAAGGATATGAAAAGAGGCTCCTCAAGTAAAGATATAAGAAGGTTGTAAACACAGAAAATCCAATGTTACATTTAAGTCATTGATGTGGCATAAGTTGCATCCTTGCTACTTCTACACTCTTGGGAGGCATTTAAAGTCTTCACATGAGGGGATATAAAAAAATGAGTAGATGAGGGGAAACTAGAGGGATGCATGATCTTTGCTTCCAAATTGACCTTTGATACCCGTTATATGGAAATATCCCAACATAGCTTCCAAATCTACATCCAATGAGCTGAGTTGTGGTCAAATCATGGCTTTGTTTGGAGAAACCCTATAAATATAAATGTAAATATACATATAAATATAAATAGAATATAAATATTAATAGATATGTATGTATGTATGAATTGTCTTCAAAAGTGGGGTGTTGTGATCAAGTGAGTGTCTTGCAAGCATTACAACTATGGTAGAACGAATCTTTGTTGGATCATGGAGTCCTCTCAATTTCTTCTAGCTAACACATGGATTGACACATATGATAGCTAGTAGAACCCTTGGTATAAAGTGCCAATATAACCATATGATCTTTTTCATAGTCCTAACTAGGCACTCAAAGTGACATGACAACCTCTTTTCCCAAAAGAGAAGACTGAATCCTCCCACAAAGTTCATCTAGACGACATAAATTAGTTTTATCAATTGATGATAGCATTATCTTCCAAATTGCTTTGACGGGATAAGAAGAATTGTTGGCATAGGACACCTTCTTACCAACCAGAGGAGGCTACAAATCTCTATGAGAGGTAATGTGCCTAGAAGCAGCACTATTAAAGTACTAAGCAATATTCAAAGTTTTAGCTACATTGATTGTTGGAACTTCCTATTTGGCATCACATCTACACACAAGAAAAGAAATTGTTCACTTACAAAGTGGGATGAAGTATCATCCTTATTTGCATTAATGGTTGGAATCTGTAAGTAGAGTGCTAGACTCTCCCTTTTCTTTTGCAGTCTTTTCCCCTAACTTTTTGCAATAGTGGCATTTTCCCTTCGGCTTGCCTAATGTTAACACTATGGCAACAAGGGATAAAAGCATTAGTCCAGAGCAACCAAGCTGAGAGTTGTGGAGTAGCGACAAAGTTTCGCTTGTAATATCTTGAGCTTGAAAGATGGTTTGATGAATCTAATAGGATGGTTATAGACAAAATCATTTGTAGAAAAGATCTGATCATACTTGTGAAATCGTGATCTAAGAGAGAAAGACTACAAGTAGGGCAATAAAGACTAAAAGACTGCACTTTTAAGGTTCCCTAAAATACGTGTAGAGACTTCCAACCTTAAGGTCTCCTACAAAAATATATAAGGAAAGACTACAAGTAGGGAAATAAAAACTAAAAGATTGCAATTTTTAGGATCCCTAAAAGAAGTGTAGAGACTCCCAACCTTAAAGTCTCCTACAAAAACTGTAGAGACACCAAGAGGTCTCTTATAAAAGAGGTCTCACCCAAGAGGTCTCTTACAAAAAGTGTAGAGACCCCAAGGTGTCCCCTACAAATTGTGTAACATGTATAAATCTCTCTCAATGGAAAGAATCTCCCACTCTTTAGAGGTTAGTATTTAGTTCACTTTGTGTTCATGTACTTAATCTCTTGGCATCCATTGTCTCTTACACTATTAACATATTCTCCTTCCTCCTTCCTCCTTCCTCCTCCCTCCTCCTCCATTCTCCTCACCCTTAGTCACTCTTTCTCAACCCTTGACTACAGGAATCTTGAAGGAAACTAGCTCTTCACTCCTCAGCATTAAACTCACCCTAAACCCAAACTCCTAGTTAGATTTCTTAACCCTATCCTCCTTCTGAACCCTACAACCATTCCTAAACCCTTAAGCCCCTATGGAGGTGAAAACTTTCATCAAACCTTGTAATCCATACTTCTTCCTCGTACAGGAATTGTTGTCCATGATTTAGCCCACATCTCTTAGTGGAATACGACTCGAGGACCTATGCTACAATTGTGAACTCTTATGCCACAACGAGTAACGACATAATTGTAGGTGACCAACACCCTCGCAATTGGAAATGAGAGCAAAAGTGAACATTTTGGGACAATTTTCGAGTATGGCATTAACGTGGGACCCGCGGCACAGAGTAGTGGCTAGAGGCATGTACAACATCATCAAGCGGCGGTGGCACACCATGTCTTGGAGCGCGCGGCGATAGGTGCCAAACAAAGTGCAGAGTGGAAGATCTGGGTATTAGGGATCCATCAACCAATGAGGTTTGCACCTGAGGGGAGGTGGATGGTTTTGATAGTGGTTGGGGAACCAAGGATGGCCGATAGTGGCATAGATGTAGGACAATCTTTTCAACCACTGGCCTTTCCAACTGAGAGAGAGTAATGCATGTAACATTTTGAGTTGCAATTGTATCCACTTATCTGATCTATTCCTTTAAGATGATTATGTTGTTTTAGGACTGCAATAGGATCTTGGTGCAATGCTGTGGGGCTTTGATATTGCCATGCCTCTAGTAGGAATCACTACCTGGGTATTGATTAGCCTCCCCAACATTGAGCGCCTTATGCCAATGCATAATCACAATCCACGACTACATTTACAACATGATCCTTATTCTCTTCTAGAACTCCATCCAAATATATCACTCTAGTTAGGATTACTCATCACAAACTCTTGACTCTACCCACTAGGGTCTCCCTTGACCCCTAGGTGAATCATTGGCTAACTGAGGTGGCTTGGGGATTTATTTTCTACATTGGAATTCACAAGCTACTTTTTTCATGATGTACATTCTTTCCCTAGTTCTTGAACTTTGTGGTTATACAGTCTTTGAGACTTTTCAATAACTCAATGTTTGTTTCTTGTGTTGCATCTATTTCATCATCCTTTTGCATCAAACCTTTTCATAATTGCACTATTTCTTTTTGATGTTATCACAAGAGGCTTATAGCTGATAGAGTGAATGCTTCACCTCTTCATTGTTATTCAAGGCATCCAAAAGCTGCAGTTGTTAACTACATTAGCTAGCAATGTCATTTGATGGGTGGATGGTGGCAAGTCTGTAGAGCTAGGATTGCGGCTTGGATCTAAATGCTTGTAATACAATGAGGAAAGAGAGTAGTATAAATAGATTAGGGTTGGCCCTCCCTTAAAAAATGTGGCATGTATAAAAGGCCAAATGGTTGACTTTGTTCTTCACTTGTTGGTTGCACACATTGGAATCGAAGCTCTCCTTCTCCTCTTTGGAGTTGTCTCTTGTTCCCTCATAGTGCCTTCCCTGAATGCCATGTTCTCTTCTTCCGTTCCCTTCTCCTCCTCCTCCTCCTCTCCCTTCTCCACTTCTCTATCCCCTGTCTTCTTCTCCTCTTTGGGGGTTCATGATCGCAACAAGTTAGGAATCGCTAGAGTGACACTAGTGAATTACATTTGCATGCATTGATCTCAACCTAGAGTATCTTGGATGAGTACTCCATCAAAGTTCCTACAAGATCCCCACGACACGTGAGTCATCGTCAGAGACTACAAATTTTTGGCACCATTGCCAGGGAGTTCCAAGTGTGCTTTCGCATTGCATTTTCTTCTCTCGTTACCCACCCATTGCCCAACGTTGAGTATTGTAGAGAAAAGTTGTTGGTGTAGAGGAAGGTGTGAGTGAAAGAGACGTGTCGAAAGTCATTTGGAGTGATTTTGGTATTTTTTATTGTTCAAAGTTTGTAGAAAGGTACATTGGGTGATTGCTAAGGTGTGTGTGATAGCCAATCCCAAAAAGAACACTAAAAAATGATCCTAGGATTGATTTTCAAAATGGTTTGAAAGCACAAAACTGACACCTTTTGCAAAACACCCCATTTGTCATCCAAAAGTTATTTTTTAAAATTGTTTTTTGCATTGAGTAGGTAGATCAGGTAGTATAGCACCCCCCCCACACAAAAAATCTTGAACAAAAACTCCAAAAATTAAGGAAATACCCAAAATCCAATTGGCAAAATTGTGTGTCTTTGTGTTGCTGTGTTAAGCTTAATGCAGTGAGTCCTGAAGTTGCCATGTTAAGCAATTGTTGCATTAAGAAGTCGTTGCCTAAGCAAGTCGTTGTGTTATCAAGTTGTGACATTAACAATTGTTGTGTTAAGAAGACACTATGTTAGCAAGTCGCCGCATTAAGAAGTCGACACGTTAAGTAGGCGATGTGTTAGCAAGTCACCACGTTAGCAAGCCGTTGCATTAAGTAGTCACAGTGTTAAGAAGTCACTATGTTAGCAAGTCGTCGCTGTGTTAGCAAGTCGATGCATTAAGTAGTCATTGCGTTAAGAAGTCACTTCGTTAGTAAGTCAGAGCGTTAACAAGTTGCCGCTTTAGTAAGTCACTGCATTAGCAAGTGGTTGTATTAAGTGGTCACCGCATTAAGCAATTGCTGTGTTATCCACGTCACTGCTATATCTATCCCATTGCATTAGCTTAAACACAACGAACAAACATTGATAATTGGCCAGCTGCAGATTTAGATAAAAATGATGAAATTTTCATGCAGATTGTATTGAAGTAAAGGCCCTTGACCCCGCATTGAAGCGAAATCAACTTCGAATTGGGGCCTCAACTGTGCTGATCAACAGATGCACTTGAGATCAGGAAGAGTCCTAGGAGCTAACCTTGAGCCTTAGGATAGTTCCTTAAATACCCTCTTGTCGACCTACCCACCCAGCTCTACATCCTTAGGGTCAGCAAGCTTGAAAGTTGGTTTTTATGCCTTACGTGAGCCACCAGAGGGTGGCTTGTCTAGCTCATAAGAGTCTATAAGCTTGGACAGCGGAGACATGGGAGAACCAACCAATGTTAGAGCCTCAATGGCTCCAAGCACTAGCCTTAATGATTCCCAGTCTCCTACCCCATCTACAATAGCTAGATTAAAGGAAACCTTAGCCAATTTTATGGGTAGACTTGGACTAATAGAACCAATAAACATGCTAAACCCATTTGCTAGGGAGAATGAGGTCCCAGTGGAACCTCATGTGTCAGCCCAACCATCACTGCTCGAAGCAATTAGGGATCCAAGTCCTATTGTATCTATTGGCAATCAATGACCACCACATTGATTCTTTAATGAAAGCTAGTCATATATGGGTGTATTTGTCCCGAGGCTCCCCCAAGAGTTTCAAATACCAGAACAAAGTGGACAAAGGAGTGGTCCAAAAGGTCCACAACCCCTGAAGTCCCTTAGTTTCCTACTTGGCCATACCCAACACCTGGGGCCCCAACTCAATATGTTTTATGTTACTACCCTCGTCCAAAATCCAGGGTATGGGGTGACAAGATCAATATATAATATGCATGGATTTCCTTAAAAACATTCAAATATGCAAGGGAAAAATATGAAAATTTCATGTCCCCCCTCCCATAAAATATAAGGTATATACCTAGAAAGATATGCAAGATTTTTAGATGTGTACATATTTTTCATAATATGTGAGGCCCAAGGGGGGGGTCTTTTGGATGAGGGGGGGTAAAACAAAAAATACACTAAAATATGAAAACCCATCTCCTTTCAAATTAATGTAACCTTTTCATTTGTTACCCAAATTTCAAGGGTTAAAGACATATTTGAAACTCTTTTAGTGTAGAACACAACCATGTTAATTTGAATAATTTCTACTCATGGAATATTATTAAATTCATCTCATACTCAAGATTTTGATAGGTTTTCTTACTAAAGGGAGTTGGTGCCCTAGGACCCAACAACCACCCCTTATAGGCTTAGTCCTGGGGTGAACATGCCACTCCAGGAAGTGGTACCATTTGCAAGCACTAGGATGGGGGCCATGTCTCCAACATTGATGAGTAGAGACCAAAATATTTCTAGACGTAAAACTGTCATGATCTCCAAGTTCATTCTTAGGGGAATAGCTCTGCAAGACATTTGGTGATATTAGGGATTTAGACAATCCTTTGGGCTAAGCCTAGATGGTAAGGCAGGCCAATGGTATAGGGCTCTAGGTACAAAAGAGAAAATCAAATGGGAGACACTCAGGAAAGCATACATAGTGGTCTTTCCCCCCAGTAGTCCCAGATGGAGCCCTATTAACCAGTTGTACAAGGTTAAGCAAAAAAACTCGATACATTACGTGAATACATTGCAAGAATTATACACTTGAATTCTCGTTGTGAGCCTCACGAGAAGATAAGTGATGAGCAACTATTGCCACGCTTCCTTATTGGGTTAAGGGATGCAAGGCTCGCACTCTACTGTGCATGATGGGGGAACCATGATACATCCAAGTGTCATTATCCCAAGGTCATTCCCCAACCAATGTACCAACAAAGGCCACCTTTTACCTTGCCTACATTGCCATATTTGTCCAACTAGGAAAAGTTTGAGCAATTGCTCAAGGCTAGCAAGGGGCCAAAAATTAAACATCCTAACTACCAAAACTTCAATGCAGCCCCAAACGCCTCTCCCATTCTCGAAAGAGTAGACGAGGAAAAATCACAAAGTTCATTGATAGGACGTTCACTCCTAAGGCATAAGATGTTCGATAGGACGTTCACTCCTAAGGCATAAGATGTTTGAGGATGACCCTGCATGGCATCAAGCAAGAGAAGATGACAATATGTCCTTTTATGAGTTTGATGAGACATAGTTGGTTGGTGGTGAACCAACCACACAACCCTGAGATGTAGCCAGAGCTACATTCTTGTCCACTAAGATCAAGATGCCCATCGCGACACTATTATCGGGTATTCCACTCTATGGAGAGATCTCTTGGATTGGATAATTGTAAAGGTGAAAACTTTAAGAATGGAAATGTAGAAAGGATTAGGACATATTGTGAAGGGATCTTATAGTGTTGAGGGACCTTGCATTCATTGGTTGAAGCATGAGCTTTCTAAAAAAGAGATAACCACGGGTTTCCTTTCTTAGATTTGGAGCCACATTTTATTGGTTTCTACAGGGAGAGATTACATGACATTGCAACAAAAAGGATCATTTTTTTAAGATCTTGCATGGAACAATGGGAAGTAATTGAGGAAATTGAATGCCTCACATCCTTCTTACTTATCACGTCCAGAGATTAATTTTGTATGTAGGAAGCTCATGCATACTTTTTTTGGGAAAAAAAAGAAGAAGTTTTTTATATTGTGTCTCAAGAGATTGTTAATCACATAAAGTTCCAATTACAACTGGTTCCACCAGTACATCTGAGGAAAAAAAATAGAAAAAGGGAGAGCAAATGAAGATCATACATCAGTTATAGACTGAGGGTCTATTGGTTTTGCTTTGAAGTCTTTGATCAATGCCTTGCCATCTCAGTAGACAACCCATTTGCCTTCCTTTCTAGTTGCCTTCACCTTTGGAAGCTCTAAGCCTTTGCTCTTCAGGTTAGTTTTTGTAAGTTCCTCTGCAATGCACACTGGAAGTCCTTTCAACTTGTCAGATTGTCCAAGGATCTGTATTCTTTCCTCTCTTGTTCCAAAAGTGAGAATTGCATGAGCTCTTTCATGTCCAATGTCAAATTCTACATCTCCCCAGTCAATTCCTGGTAGAGATTTGCGGAGTTTTTCAAAGGTCTCACTCCCACGGTCTTCTGATACATTCCAGTTGTCTGGTAGTCCTCCAATCCTTATTTTTTTTGAGTTGAGTTGCCTTTCAGCTTGCTTCCTTCTGGACTTGTGTACCTAAAGAGCTCTTTATCTCTCCTTTGAAATTCTCTTGAATCTCTCCCGTAAGCTTCTTGTGCAACTCTTCCATCTGAGTAGAGACTAGGTCCTCATCTAAAACTACATTAGGGATAGGATTGTTGAGTTTGAGCTCAATAGTCTTCACTCTCTCTTTTAGCTTCTGGAACCTGTCTTTTAGCTCACTATTCTCCTTCTTGAGAAGGAGAACTTGCTGTTGAAGAAGGAGGATGACTTCATTATGCCTAGTATTGGGCAAAGATGATGCACTGTTGTAGCATAGGAAGGTTGCTTTTCTGCTTTTTTATCATTCATTGAAAAAATGAAAGACTGCTAGGATCCCCCTATTTGCGAAGCTAATATCGCGCAAACGAAATAGAATCTGACTTTGAGCCAAAAGGAAAATATGTAGCTTAGCCTATAAGGAACAAAATTTCTTTTTACTTTGAAGTAATCCAAGCAAATCTCAAAAAGTTATGCTTTATTCTTTGTCTGTGAAAAAATCAGCCTGGAGCAGCAACCTGGCAAAACTTTACCTGAAAGTGAGAAACGGCTAGGGGGAGCTCCTAAAGTTCTTCCTAAGTAGGATTAGCTTGATGGAAACTCCAAGCTAGAATGTATCCCCCTAGTTTGGGCCATCGAGTTCAGCCAATCTAGGAGGAATGTATCCCCCTAGTTTGGGCCATCGAGTTCAGCCAATCTAGGAGTGGGAGCACGGAGGAAGAAGAGAAACTGCTGCAAGAGAAGGATTGCTGCCAACACCAGTCATAAATACTTTGGCTAGAGAAAGATTGACAAGTAAAGAATCCCATATGGTAACCTATCCTCACATCCTCAACCAAGTGGTTACAGAGATTGAATACTTTGACTTACAATTTTTACTACAAACATATTTGATGGTCATTTATAAGGACATAAAGAATCATATGCACACTCATGTGTGTTTTTTGAGATTGCCTACAAGGATGTATGGATTAGTTGCAATATCTCCAAAATGAGATATGGAATAGCACATGAGTGTCACTTAATGCTTTTTGGATAGTGAATTCTATTTATGATGTGAAGTTAAACCTGCTTGAGAAAATCCATTTCGTGTTCATAGCAGACATTGGAAAATGCTATGAGAATATCCCATTGGATGGGGAGTGGGTCCTAAAGGAGGTAATGACACAAGTTATTACCTGGGCATTCGAAAAAAAAGATTAGCAATATATTTGCATACGATTGGAGAGGGGGAAATTCACTTGGAGTGATAAGCCTAATGGATATGGAGTCCACCTTACGTTGGAAAAACGCATTGATTTGAATAATTGGCTCCTAGAGGACATAAAAATCCACATAAGAACATAGATATCCCAGCATGTGCCTGGTATCCCAATGGGTTTTTCATGCTCACCTCTTTGGTGCAATTTATACTTGTTTTGGTTTGAGTTTAAAGCAGTGCTCCAAATTTGCAAATGGTACCAATAGGATTTACTCCACAGCTTTAAGAGTCTCTTTAGATTCATAGATGACATACTTCTAATGAATGTTGATTCATCTTTGTCCTTGTTTGACCCTCGCATAAGGGGAGCTCAGACCCATATTGGATTTTCCCCCTCTAGTTCTTGGAGATTAAGGACACGATGGATATTAAGACTTTGAATCTGAGGGGGACTTGGTTGGCATAAGGGTAAACTTCTAAAATATGACAATAACAATCACTCATATTGACAACGGGAATCGCAGTGGCAAATAAATATGAGAAGACAACTTCCTACTTTATTCGGTCTGTAAGTACATTTGGGCCGGCAGAAAGTAATACTCTCCCACATCATGCCCATTTTATATCTAGAAAAGGAAGAGTTCAATAGGTTTAATCGAAGCCTTTGGGTTGAATGGTTTTGATAGAAAAAAGAAAAGAAGGCTAGTGAAAAGATTCTTGGACTAGTCATTCTCAGGCTGCAATCTCGACTTAACAAGCATTAATCGTTGGATAGGTAAGCATCTTCATGATCCATATTTTAAATACATTCCTTGATTGTATGCACTATTGGGCAGTAGTCCAACCCACTACTATGTGAGGGGAAGACTACTGCCCTCACTAGGAGTGTGTCTCGAACCTATGGTATTGTAGTCGAAGGGTACGCGCATGCACACGCATGCACGTGCATGCACGCACACACACCCCACACACACAAATGCACACATGCATGCATGCACACACGCATGCACACACGCACACACACACACACACACACACACACACACACACACACACACACACACACACACACACACACACACACACACACACACACACACACACACTTCCCATTCTTTCTTATTGTTTATTTTTTATTTTTACTTTTATAGATACACACACACTTCCTATTCACACACACACACACACACACACACACACACACATATACACACATATAGTTTCCCCCCCTCCCCCCCCCACACACATACACACACACACACACACACACTGTGTGTGTGTGTGTGTGTGTGTGTGTGTGTCTGTCTGTCTCTCTCTCTTTCTCTGTCTCTTGCTCTTTCTCTCTCTTTGTCTCTCTCTCTGTAGCTCTCTCTCTCACTCTCTCTCTCTATGGCTCGCTCTCTCTCCTTCTCTCTCTTTGTCTCTCTCTCTTGTTTTTCTAAACTTTTTCTAAAGTTATTCCCATATATTAACCATTTCCCCCTCCATGTTTTTCCTTTTTTTCCCTAACTACACTTATCCAAAAGGCCTACCTAAGCTTTGACCTACATTCATCTCCCTATGTAACCCCCCCGCCGACTATTTTTTATCTCAAACCCCTCTACTATAACTATCCTAAGTACTCTACCTACAGAGCCTTGCTATAAATACTCCCACCCCTCAAAAAAACCTATGATTCCTCGTTCTTTGTGCTCACCTGCATGATTCATCATGTTCCTTGGGCTTTATCCCCATCCCCGCCCCCCTCCCCAAGCCAGCTGCCCGACAACTTCCTATCTCCCCCTATTTAATCCCCCTCGCACTCTCTCCGTGGGCTAATGTGTCCCGTGCACCATTCCACAACCTTATGGACTTGTTCTACAGTGCATTTCCCTGTAGCGTGCACAATAAACATAGCCTCTACCCTCTATAATTTGCCTATAGATTCCCTAGGCCCCTTCTCTGCCATGCACTACCTCATGGCTCTGCACGACCTCTATCTCTACAGAGCTCACGACTATGCGTTACGTTGGCCCCGCTCCGTGTGCCCGCTGACTAACTGGCTTTGCAGACTGCCCCGATCTAGTTACAATACTTAAGCCCATCATCTCTACTGGGCTCACGATGGCAGTCCGGAGTCCATAGCTCTACAGAGCTAATCGTCTCTGCGTACTCTGCAACTTGGTGCTGGAAGTCATGCCCAAGTTCGCCACATCTATGCCACCTCATACTATGGGCTCACAGGTCCTCTCTTTATACTTTTAACACACACAATCCCCCCAACCATTGTTCCATGGCTCTTATGACCTCCTCTCTCATCTAGTCACGTATGCATGTGATTTCACATAGGCGTTTTCATACGTGTGTAGTTCTTATATATGTTGTATATTCTTCATGTAAACATACTTATATATGGCTTATATAATTTATTGGAAGGTCATTGGATTTTTTATATTAATGTTTTGCTTATCCCTTGTGCTGTCCCTTAGGTATATTTATGGCTTTGTTTCCTTAACTCTTTCCTATATAAAACTTTTTCAATTAATTTCTCTTTAAATGACCATTATATATTGCTCACGTTTACATTTTTTCAAGGTCTTTACACAAGATTTCTTTGTTACACTCACTCAATTTATTATTAGCAGTTACAGATTATTGATTCCAAAATAAATGCCTTCTAATAGTAATTATTCTTTCCAAATTAATAAGTAATTTTTTGATTAAAATTTAGCTTTTAAAAATACCCTAATGTCTTCTAGATTATTAGTTACTTTACAAAATTTTCTTTTCCCCAACTTATAAAGCAGTCTTGTAGGGTCCTCCTAGGTTGGAACTTACTACCAAGTTTTGATTATTGAGTGGATTAAATTGTCTTATCTAAACTAATCATGTCATGGCTTAAATGCTTTGCTTGTTCCCTTATGATTTCTTTTTTATTGTGCAAGTTATTGGTTCAACCATCTGTTTTTTCAAATTTTCATGACCTTTAGTTGCCTTTCTTGGGTGGGGGTTACCCCCCTTCATTATCATCATATAATAAAATTAAGAGTCTTTTTCCAAAAGGGGTGGACTACCCCCCTTGTCTTTTTTCAATATTGAGGTGGACCATCCCCTGCTTCCCTTTAAATTGGTAATACTGGTTCCCTTATCGGCTAACACACTTTGGTGGCAGAATAATGATGGATTTTTTGTACATCAATATTTGTGAATCTAGAGGATTGTCTTTGTTCCTTGGTACAGCAATAACATGCCAGGGAATACAGGCATTACCTGTCTACCCATTTAAAACTATGATGTTCTAACACCTAGTTTTTCTTGGATGGTGGCATATGCAAGTGGACCCTGATCTTGGAGCCTAGACTACCTGATGGACTCAACACTTCTGTATACATACCAAGATGGACTCAGGAAATTCGAGGGACAAACTCAAACAAATTCCATAAGATTGCCAAGATGTTTGCAAATAAAGACCCTGCCAAAATAGCCCTTATTTCTAAAATATTGGAGGATGCACGGAGGGAAAGAGAAACAAGTGGACAAGATAATAGAACTAGACCATTTTTGTATCAAAAAGCAAAATGCAAGGAAAATTAGGGAAGTCATAACATCCGGTTCTTTTTGGTGAGTGGACCCAAAGCTTGGAGCCTAGACTACCTGACGTATTCAACACTTTTTGGATACATATATTATGTATACCCATTAGATGAGAAATCTATTATCCACCCTTATTTGAGCATCGTGTGTCGTGTCTTTAAAAGGTTTTATTTTTTAAAACCCACACACACACACACACACACACACACACACACACACTCACAATCCTTTCACCATTTTGTCTTCATGCATTTAAATTTTTTTACCTTTAAAACTCTGAAAACCCCATTGCTTTTTTATTGATTTTGTCAGTGACCTCTCTAGTAGTCCCTCTCTTTACTTTAAACCCCCATTTTTTCCTAATTCTCCCTCCTTAATTTTCCCTATTTTCTCTAATTTCTAATTTCTCATTTTTTTCTCCAAATTTTCCTAAATGTCCCTAATTTCGCCAAATTCTTCTAGTTTTCCCTAATTTTCCTTATTTTCTCCTCTCCCTAATATTCCTCTCTCTCTCTCTCTCTCTCTCTCTCTCTTTCTCATTTTTCCCCTAGTATTTTCTAATTTCCCTTTTCTCTCCTCTCACAAATCACTCCTCTCTCTCTCTCTCACTTTAATTTTCCCTAACTTTTCCTCTCCCTATTTTTTCCTCTCACTCCCTATTTCTCTCCTAAGTTTTTGCTATCAAGTGTAACCCGAAAGGATTCATGCCGTCCATGGCGAGCCCAAGATGTAAGTTGTGTGGCTCCCTCGCAAAGTCCAGCCACTGATTGTCAATGTGCTTCTAAGCTGCACAATCTGCGAGAATCCTCAATGTGTCATCAGTGGAACGATGAGATGCATGCCATGTCATCAACTCCGCTATGGATTTGCATCGGAACATGTGCTGTATTCTTGCAATGATGGGAAAGTGTCTCAAGACCTTTAGCAGTATCTGCTCACATTGCAAGTCATCTCTATATCATTGTTCCCCACACTTCGGACAACTAGCCAAATCTCCATGCTCATGATGAAAGAGAATACAGTCATTACGGCAAGCATGGATGGTATCATAATCCATACCCACCGTTGTTAGCATCTTCTTCGCTTCATCTCTTGATGCGGGCATGGTATTTGGTGCAAGCAACATCTTCTGGAGCAACCTATCACAATTCAAACATACATAGGCTTCCAATAATGATGATTCGGTACACTAATCCTACAGCTTAGAATCCCTGTAAGATATTGAGCAAGCTTAGAATCTTACAACCTGACATTGAGCAAACATTTACAGACTCATGCATTGTTTGAATTAGAGTGACAAAAGTTTGTATCTTTTTGCTCAATAGTAGGTTATTGAAGCTTCATGTGGGAGGAAAGAGAGGAGAAAAGAGAGGAGGAAAGAGAGGGGAAAAGAGAGGAGAAGAAGGAGAAAAGATAGGAGATAAGAGAGAAAAAGAGAGGAGATAAAAGAGAAAAAGAGAGAAAGTGAAAAGAGAAAAAGTGGGGATACAAAGGCTTCGAATAATGATGATTCTCAAACATACATGATGATTCTCAAAACAAACAATATCCAAATAATGAGTCAAATTAATGTAGGAGCTTACCTCATTAAGGCCGAGACACTTGTATCCGACCACCCATACTTTGCTTGCAGATTCAAGATTTAGAGTCAAGCCCATAGTTTAGACATCCTAGCACCCTCGTACAACTGTGTTGATTGCAACTCTGGCATTTTGATCTCAGACTTTGACAGCACGTGTACATGTGATGTAGTGCCCCTAAAAATAGAATCCATCATGTCCACTATACCCTCATCATCATCCGGGAGACTATAATCTTGCACAAAGTGTGAAGGTATATGCGCACCCTTGTCACCCTCCTCATCCTATTTCAAGATTCCGTGTAAATATAAGATCTTGTCTCAAGGTTTCGTGTCATAATGGTATCCAATATTAAACACGAACTCAAATAGCATTGACTTACAGATAATCCATCACCATGTGCAACACCAACGGTGGGTACTGGTTTGGGCTCCTCCCCATACATCCATAAGTGGCGCATGATAATACAACATTGATGTCGTACTTCTCGCTTGCAATGAGTGCAATGACAATACAACCTCTCCGTAAGCCACTCTGTACTCCCGGGCATTGGCGCATCATCTGACGAGCTTCCACTCGTCCCTTCCATCTGCACACTTCCAAAATCACAACATGACCTGCAAGGAAATCAATTAAGATCCAAAAAATAGCCACCCATGAGCTTCTTTTCTCTCTTCTAACAATAAGTGCCCTAAACCGTCGCTATATAGCGATGCTTTGCCATGTTCCGTCACTATATAGCGACGCTTTTTGGATATAAGTGTTGTTATATAGCGACTAACCAACGTCGCTATATAGTGACGCTCGGGACTTAAACCCAAAACCCTGCGTGACGCTTTCTTTAGCATCTCTATTGTGGGAAAAGCAAAAATCTCTCCTCCCACCTTATATTCAACGACCTCGCTTTCCTCCTCTCTATTCTTCACTCCTCACCACTACTCAACCCCTCTCCTAACACTTGTGCTCCCTCCACCCTTCTCCCTCTTTGCTTGTGTGAAAAGAAGTTTTTCAAGAAGGTGAGTCTCTTTAAGCAATGTAGGTTTGTTTTTTGTGAGATTTTGTTTTGTGAATGTTGAAGCATGTTTCTCCTTGTATTGCTAAGGCTATGTGCTAGTTTTCATGCTTGATTTTCAAGGATTAAAGACACAAAACGAGATTTTGTGAAAGAAAGAAGACTCACCTTTTTCTTTTTGGTATTTCTCTTCCTCCTCTTTGTGAAGATAGTGGGAGAGAGGGAAGGAGTCTCACTTGAGGCTTTCTCACAATCACAATGGGGGAATACACACAAAGGTGGAGGCTGAAAACAGTTTTCCTCTTCTTAGTTGTGAAAGCCAAAAGAACTCTAGTACAAAGAAATAGAAGAACCCTATATGTGGGTCTCAAACCAAACTCAACTAACTAAGGTGGCATACTAACTGAGCCACGAACTAGTGTAGATAAGGATAGCTGTCATCCAGCTATTATTCGTGGGCGGTGTACCAACCACATCTCTAGCTAACAAGTCAGTGACATAAATGCACAATAGTCACCCTGGCATATCGTGAGTGGAGCTCGATATCTCAACACTCCCCCTCGAGCTCAATCCCAATTCCTGCACACTAAGCAGGTCTCTGAACTTGCGTAGCTTCTCTGCGCCCAATGCTTTTGTGAAGATGTCAGCTACCTGATCCTCTGTGCTGACATAAACTAGATCAATAAGACCTAGTAACACTTTCTCCCGCACATAGTGATAATGCACCTCAATGTGCTTTGTTCTAGCATGAAAGACTGGGTTCTTTGCCAAGTGTATACTGCTCATGTTGTCACAATAAATGACAACTGGCCCATCTGTAGACTGATGCATATCATAAAGTAGCTTATGCAACCAAGCTACCTCACATGCAGCCATTGCTGCACCTCTGTACTCAGCCTCTGTGCTCAACAAGGCAACTGTAGGCTGTTTCTTGCTGCTCCAAGTGACTGCAGCACTCCCAAAAGAGAACACATATCCACTGGTAGATCGCCTATCAGAAATACTACCAGCCCAATCAGCATCAGTGTATCCATGCAATTGTATCTGAACCCCAGCCTCATAAAATAGTCCATACTGCAATGTGGACTTCACATACCTGAGTATGCGTCTAGCCGCATCCAAATGCGGTTTCCTTGGAGCCTGCATAAACTGAATTACCAACCCAACAACATAGCTCAAATCTGGCCTGGTAATAGTCATGTAAATCAAACTTCCTACTATGCGTCTGTACATAGTAGGGTCTTCCAGAAGCTCACCTCTGCATCTGCGCTCAGCTTCACATTCTGCTCCAAAGGAACTGAAATAGGCTTACAGCCTGTCATCCCATATTTGGACAGCATGTCCAGTCCATACTGCCTCTGCAAGAGCTGTATCCCACTTGGTGATCTAATCACCTCAATGCCCAAGAAATAACGCAGCTCTCCCAAATCCTTCATCTCAAACTTTTGTCTCAATAGCATTTTCACATGAAGGATATCTTCATCACTATGACCTGTGATGATCAAATCATCAACATAAATGACCAGTAGCATAATCCCTTTCTCTGTTTTTCTCACATAGAGTGAGAAATCTGCCTTGGAAATCTGAAAGCCAATAGTGACAAGATACTGTCCTATCTTGTCAAACCATGCTCTAGGTGCTTACTTCAAGCCATACAAGGCTTTCTTCAACCTGCAAACAAACTCAGGATGAGTAGCATGAACATAACCTGCTGGCTGCTCCATAAAGACCTCTTCTTGCAAATCACCATGCAAGAAGGCATTCTTTACATCCATCTGATGAAAAGACCATCCCTTTGATGCAGCCATAGCAATGGCTGCTCTTACGGTTGCCATCCTTGCAACCGGGCTGAAAGTTTCTTCATAATCAATGCCATATGTCTGTGCATACCCCTTGACAACTAATCTTGCCTTGTATCTATTCACAAAACCATCTGCATTGTGCTTGATCTTATAAACCCACTTACAGCCAATTGCATTCTTGTCTTTAGGCAAAGGCACCAATTCCCATGTAGCATTTGCATCCAAGGCATCCATTTCTTCATCCATGGCTTTCTCCCATTTTTCATTTCCCATGGCTTGCTCAAAAGAAATGGGTTCTGGTTCCTGTATCACTTTGACCATATAGGCATAGTGAATGGCTGTAAATCCATCATATTTCAGCCTATCCACAGGATACTTGACCCTGGTAGACCTGCGCAAAATAGGCTCACTTCCAGGTGCTCTCAAAACATCCCTGGTCTTCCTTACTCCAGGCGTAACAACAAAAGGAATACCCAACTCATCATCAATGCTTTGTTCTGAGCCACTGGATTCACCATCCACACAAGAGTGACCTGCATTCACATCAAACATGGGCTGATCTACCTTCTCTTTTCCTTTTTGTGATACCTGCGTACCACTCTCTGCATTGCTTTGAGGGGATTCTCCTGATCTCAATCTGCCTGTCCATGGTGAAGTATGTGAACCACTGGTAGAGGACACTCCAGGTCCACTGATATTTTGTGATTGCTGCTGTGCATTCTGTGCAGCATTACCATTTTGTGCATCTACATCAATCATCACATTTACTGGTTTATACCAGCTGCTCATCTCATCAAAAACATCTCTGCTCACTGTGAACTTACGTGTAGAAGGGTTATAGCATCTATACCCTTTCTGCTGCAGAGAATAACCAATAAAGACACACTTCTCAGCTTTTGGATCCAACTTGGACCTCAGCTCATCTGGCACATGGACATAGGCAATGCAACCAAAAATCTTCAAATGAGAAATATCTGGTTTCCTACCAGTATACATCTCCTCTGGCATCATGCCATGTATTGCTGCAGTGGGAGTCCTGTTCATTATATAGACTGTTGTAGCAACTGCTTCAGCCCAATAATAATCTGGTAGATCTTTTTCATTTAGCATAGCCCAAGATACCTCTCCAATATGCCTGTTTTTTCTTTCTGCAATTCCATTTTGCTGTGGGGTATGGCTGCATGAATATTGCTGCTTTATACCATGCTCCTGCAAGAACCTTGCAAACTCATTTAAGAGGTACTCTCCCCCTCCATCTGACCTTAGGCATTTTATTTGCAGGCCTGTTTCTTTTTCAACCATAGCTTTGAAAGCTTTGAAGTGCCCAAACACTTCACTTTTCTTTTTCATAAAATACACCCACAGTTTTCTGCTGAAGTCATCAATAAATGTGACAAAATAGTGACAGCCTCCAATAGATGCAGCTTTTGTAGTCCACACATTAGATGGATTAATTCCAATGGCTTTTTACTCTCTTGAACATGCCTAGGAAAAGGTTTCCTTGCCTGTTTCCCAAATTGATAGGCTTCACAAACCTTGTGCATTTCTGCAACCTTGAATTTAGGCAATCCTACAACAATATTTTGGGCTTGCATTGATTTAAGTCGCTGTATATTAACATGACCAATGCGTTTGTGCCAGATATCAATATCTGCAACTACACCGGTCCCATGTGCAAACATTGCTGCACTCAATTCAGGCATGTCTGCATCCAACGTAAACATCCTGCCCTTCTTCTTTCCTTTTGCTATCAAGCGACCATTATTTTTCATATCCTCAACAAAGCATCCATGAGGATTAAATCTGACCTGCAAGCCCTGCTCAACCATCTGACCAACAGAAACCAGGTTCTTGGTGATGTTCGGGACATGAAATACATCAAACAAGTATTTCTTTTTCCCATCCTGCATAGACAAAGGAATTTTGCCAATCTACACAATAGGATGTGCAGTATCATCACCAGTCTCCACAAATCCTGGCTTTTCCATTTTCCTTGCATCTTGCATCCATTCTGCATGACCTGTCATGTGGTTTGACGCACCTGAGTCAACATACCACACATCATTTTGTTCTTCTGCACTTGTCACAGAATTGGTCATATGCTGCACCATAAATAGATGCTCATTTCTGTCATCACCCTGCCTGCTAGAAGATGCATAATTGCCTTGCTACAATTTTCCATTCATAATGTCATTCTGCTTTTTGTAGCAGTCCTTAGCCATATGACCCATTTTGCCACAATAGTAGCATTCAACATTGTTGTTTGCATTTTGGCTTCTCTGCCATCCACCACGGCCTCTTTGGCTCCCCCTGCCTCTAGAGTTACCACGTCCTCCTGCATAGGACTGGTTTTCTTGCGTTTGCTGCATATTCTGATTTCTACCATGGCCTGCAGATCGGCCTCCTCTACCTCTGCCTCTACCTCTGCCAGCATTTGAGTAGAAGACAGTTTCTTTTGAAGTTCCTGCTGAAGAAGATGCACCACCATTTCTCTGCTCTTCAGAAATTAGAAGAGCAATCAGCTCCTCAAAATCAGGAAATTTTTCACGGATGGCAATGGATGTCCGGAACTGTGCATAATCCTTTCCTAGACCATTCAAGGTCACAGAAACCAAATCATCATCATCCACTGGCGACCCAATGGAAGCAAGTGCATTCGCAATTTTCTTCACTTTCATGTGGTAGTCATTTATGCTCAAATTTTCTCTTTGCACATTGTGCAACTCCTGTTTGAGTTGCATTTTCCTGGCTTGCGTATTTGTACTGTACATTTTTGCCAAAGTATCCCATGCCTCCTTTGGCGTACTTGCATCCTGAATATGCACAATCATGGAGTCCGAAATACTGATAGACAGCCAGTACATAACTTTCCTGGCTCTCTCATGCCATCCTTTGAATGCCTGCATTTCTTGTTGACTGGGAACATTAGGAAGAACAGGTTCTTCTTCATTTCCTATAATGAATTCCCAATAGCCTTTTCCCATCAAGAAATTCGTCATTCTAAACTTCCATGCCTGGAAGTTGTTCTTGTCAAGCTTTTCAGTGACAATCTGTGAAAGAGAATCAGATGCCATTACAGAACACTGCAAAATATTCTGTCACTGCAAAAAACACAGCTTTTTGCCTCACACGGGCAGATCTGCAAAATTGACGAAAGTGGTATTTCACCACACAGTCACTTCCTAGTGACGATTTTGCATCAACAGGCAACAGGCATGAATCTGCAACTCCCAATATCTCTGCACATAGGCATACGATGCAATTTCTGCGGTAACTTTTCACTGACCCGCAGAACAGAGGTCGCACAGCAAAAACAGGGCCTTTTTCTGAGTGCCTGCGGAGAACTTCCGTCTCCAAAACGGGCCCCGAAATGACCTCGAATCAGAAAAATAACGTCACTAGGGGTTTCGTCCTCTCCCGCAGCATATACTGCGCTCTCGCCACACCGCGAAGGGCGTCTCAATCTGAGACAGTGCACTCTTGCACTTTTGGCTGTGCTACCTGCAGAGATTTGCTCCCAAACTCGAAATACGAAAGCAACACTGGTCCTCTTACCAGGACACCATGAACTTGGCTTGCTTTCTTGAGCTCCTTACCACGAACAAGGCTCTGATACCATGTGAAGATAGTGGGAGAGAGGGAAGGAGTCTCACTTGAGGCTTTCTCACAATCACAATGGAGGAATACACACAAAGGTGGAGGCTGAAAATAGTTTTCCTCTTCTTAGTTGTGAAAGCCAAAAGAACTCTAGTACAAAGAAATAGAAGAACCCTATATGTGGGTCTCAAACCAAACTCAACTAACTAAGGTGGCATACTAACTGAGCCACGAACTAGTGTAGATAAGGATAGCTGTCATCTAGCTATTATTCGTGGGCGGTGTACCAACCGCATCTCCAGCTAACAAGTCAGTGACATAAATGCACAACAGTCACCCTGGCATATCGCGAGTGGAGCTCGATATCTCAACACTCTTTCTCCTTGTTTGTAGGCTTATGCTTGTCTCCTCAATCCAATCCCTTTGAGAAGTTGTTTCTCTAAACTCCTTCTTCCTCTAACTAGTTATTTGAAAAATGGTATGTTTCCTCTCTTTTGTAGGGCCAGTCCACAAAACACCGAGCGGGACTATTCCAGGTAAGAAAGTCCTTCCTCTTTTTTCCTTTTGTTATTTTTGTCATTTGCATTGGCCTGCAGCTAACGCATTAAGCGCTAGCTACAGTGATGGGCGTAGGAACCCTCTCTTCCCCTCTCTTTTCCTATTTCCTCTTCTTTCCCTCTCTTCCTCTCTTCCTTCTCTTCTTTTTACCTCTTCTTTATCCCCTCTTTCAGTCTCCTTTTCCCCTCTTCCTCCTTTCCTTCTCTTCTTTTTCCCCTGTTTCAATCTCTTTTTCCCTCTTCCTTCTCTTATGTTTATGCTCTTTTTCCCTCTTCTTTTTCTCCTCTTTCAATCTCTTTTCCTCTTTTCCCCTCTCTCAATCTCTTTTCATAAGCATATGTTTTTGCCTATGCTTATGCATGAGCATATGCTCATATGCTCATGCATAAGCACAAGCTTATGCATTCTCTCTTTTTCTTTTATGCTCATATGCTCATGCATAAGCATAAGCATATCCTTTATTTCATTTTCTCTTATGCTTATGCTCTTTTTCCCTCTTCCTTCTCTTATGCTTATGCTTATGCATGAGCATATGTCTCCTTCTCCTTCTCCTTCTCTTTTCCTCTCTCTTTCCCCCTCTCTTTCCCCTCTCTCAATCTCTTTTCATAAGCATATGTATTTGCCTATTCTTAAGCTTTCTCTCTTTTTCTTTTATGCTCATATGCTCATGCATAAGAATAAGCATATCCTTTCTTTCCTTTTCTCTTATGCTTATGCTCTTTTTCCCTCATCCTTCTCTTATGCTTATGCTTATGCATGAGCATATGTCTCCTTCTCTTTCTCCTTCTCATCTTTTCCTCTTTTCCTCTCTCTTTCTTCCCCTCTTTTCCCTCTTTCAATCTCTTTTCATAAGCATATGTATTTGCCTATGCTTAAGCTGTCTCTCTTTTTCTTTTATGCTCATATGCTCATGCATAAGCATAAGCATATGCTTTCTTTCAGTATCTCTCATGCTTATGCTCTTTTTCCCTCTTCCTTCTGTTATGCTTATGCTTATGCATGAGCATATGTCTCCTTCTCTTTCTCCTTCTCCTCTTTTCCTCTCTCTTTCTCCCCCTCTTTCCCCTCTTTTGATCTCTTTTCATAAGCATATGTATTTGCCTATGCTTAAGCTTTCTCTCTTTTTCTTTTATGCTCATATGCTCATGCATAAGCACAAGCATATGCTTTCTTTCCGTATCTCTTATGCTTGTGCTTATGCATGAGCATATGTCTCCTTCTCTTATGCCTATGCATGTCCTTCTCCTTCTCCTTCTCCTTTCCTTTTCTTTTTTCCTCACTTTTTCTCTTCTTTTCATAAGCATATGCCTGTGCCTATGCCTATGCATATCCTTCTCCTTTCTTTCTCTTCTTTTTTCCTCTCTTTTTCTCTTCTTTTTATAAGCACATGCCTATGCATGTCCTTCTCCTTCTCCTTCTCCTTCTCTTCTTTTTTCCTCTCTTTTTCTCTTCTTTTCATAAGCATATACCTATGCCTATGCTTATGCTTATGCACGAGCATATGCTCATATGCTTATGCATAAGGATAAGCATATGCTTTCTCAATGTATTCTTTTATGCTTTGTCAATGTATTCTCATATGCTTTCTCAATGTATTCTCTTGTTTTTTATTTTTTGTTTTCATGTTTGTGTCTACGTTAGACATGGGATCACATTGCACGTCTGATGAGTATGGAAACCCTCATAGGAGGAGACATCATGATCTCTATTCTTGAGAGGACTTTGATTCCCCTCAGGCGACACCTCAGGGGCCTACCCTTGCGACTACCACTAGCCTAACTCCTCTCCGACGTAGCACTATAACTACCCCTCGGGGAACTCCTTTGCTAGTAGCCCATGGCTTTGTCGGGAGTTCCAATGAGTTTGTGGCACAGATGACCGATGAGGAGGCAACGAGATTCTTCTCTCTGCTATCCTAGATGACCTCAGCAATTCCCTCTCCTACACCGACGGCTAGACCTACTGCCTAGCCGTGGGGAAAATTTTATTGTGAGCTTTTTAATGCGAGCTTTTTTGGAAATTTATCAAAGTTTGTGAGCTTTTTTAGAGTCCCATAAAAAAAGACCTACTAATCAAAAAATAACAAAGTAATCACTTATCCTGTATCTATGGATTTATCCTAGGAAATACCAAAGCAATTAGCAATTCTATGGACTAAAAAAGACAAAGCTATTAATCCAAGTAATTTATATTGCAAGTTAGTAATAAATGATATCATATATAAAAATGAGCCATCACAATACCAGCAAATATGTATTATGCATTCAAGTCTATGGATTGTTGCTAAGGCAACAAAGGTTTAATGAAACTTCAAGTAAGCATATGCCAATTTTCATGTAGTTCTATTATTAGAAAAGGCCAAAGCAATTAGTAAAATGTTCCACATTAAGAACATTGTGTTGACTCAACACAACAAATTTTGAGCAAAAAAAAGTGTCACATCAAAAAGTGGGCTATCATAACACCAACCAAGTTTATATTTTGCATTCAGGTCTATGGATTGATCCTAGGTCGACTAAGCACTGATGAAACATCCATAGTGGAAAGGGTTGGTTGATGAATAAGCATGTGTTGATTTGGATCCAATCCCAATACACGGATGAAGATGTAATAGATATGTTTGCATGCCAGGTAAGGTTTTTGACCCAACTCTCTTTTTTGAAAATCTGGACATGTACACATGGGTTCAGTCTTGATGTGCACATCGTAAGACATCCGAGCCTTGTTAGACCCTGTTGTTCTCAAATGGAAAATACTATGATGAAGAAGCTCCACTGTCATTTCTCCCATGACAACAGCGTGCATAGATTGAGCACTAGCTATTCTTTTTGCAGCCTCCTTAGATATGCCATGCCTCCATTTTGTGGTTCTTACCAATGTGTGTTGAGCTAAATTCCTTGGTATGGATGCCGACCCTCCATGTGCATCACAAAAATTAGTTGGCATCGGTGCTGATCCTTGAGGTACATTTGGTGTCCTCCAATTTACATGGGGTTGATCCACTATTTGCAGTCTAAAACCAGCCTTGATGAGATTGCCTATCTCCTCACTTGTGATGTTTGTTTCCACATCCACCTTCCACACAGATGGACGTTCAGGAACATGCATGATATTATGATCTAGGTGCCATGTATGAGTTATATCATCATTACAAAACCACATCCATTGTGCTTTTGGTCCTCCTACCCCTGGATGCCGCCGTTCAGAGTAGAAACAGGGTGCCACCACTCCTTGTGAACTGCTTTGTATATATCGATTACACTTAACCTTTCTATCTATGAATCCAAGACACTTCACTTTAGAGTTTTTGGAGGTCCTTAGAATTGCCCAAAAGGTACAGTGGATAGGCACCTCAACAATAGAGAGGCCACTAGGAAGGCCTCCTTGTCTCATAGGTGGAGCCGTTGGGGCTTGTTCTCTTGTGGGCATGGTCTCATTCTGAGCTCCTTCAGCTTCCCCTACATTGCCATGTTTTTCCCATGATGTTTTTGTAGACTCCCCTTGAACTCCACCTTGCTCCATTGTGGAAGCCTCAACATCCACTGGTTGGGTATTACCTTGCGGTTCTATTGAATGCCAATCTCCACCTTCTGTCTCGAACCTAATTTTTCTCAGCCCGCCCTCTTTGCTTACGATCTCTGGTCTCCATCACATACCCTGGCTTGTGTGAGGTGTTTTCTAAATGTATACTTGATGACTTGCTTCTCTTTCTTTGGACTGTTACCTTATCCCCATGTAATGGTCTTGGTTCTTCATACATTGGTGTCCCTGCAACTGTTTCATGCACCATTTGTGCAACTTGTGCTGGTGAAGGTGTACTCCTTGAGGCCACTCTTTGCATCAAGGCTTCCAAGTTAGGACCATCCCCAACATGCCTTCCAATCATATATGCATATTGTTTGGCACTTTGTAATAGGGCATTTGCCATGTCCGAGACACAACAATCATATAATTGTATCTTTGTCTTAAACCCTTCTCCTGCTAGCCAACTACCATGCATGCTTTCAGCTAGATTTGACCTTGGAGTGTGTGCCTCCTCCAAGGAACTCTTTGTTACCTGTGGTAAAAAGGGAGGTAATTAGATTGGCTTATTACATTTATTTAGCTTACTACATTTATCTACAAAATACATACCGCGCTCATGAGATTCCCCCAATGGGCGATCCGCACATCCCACCAACTAAACCATATGTCCATTGAAGGAATGTCGGCCACACGGATGTGTCCTGCATGCCACCACTTCCGAATGAGCTTTGCTTGGTTGGTAGCTTCTTGCTTTGTCTTACATAATCTCCAATTCTCACACATGGTGATATGCTCGTTCCTCATATCCTCTTTGATGAATTTCCTTGTGTGCTTATGCAAGCTTTGTTCCCAATGGAAGAGACATGAGCACTCTCTCCCAACAATTATGTTGTTTGGACCCCCATTGAAAATAGTTCTCACAGCTATCCAATTTGCTCCAGCTTCATCAGACATGAAACCATGAAAATCTGCAGGGGGATACCCACATTCTTTCATTGTGGCATTCAACATCTCCCAAAATAGGATTTGGCTTGCAGCATCTTCATCTTTCATCTCACATGTGGCGATGGTCATTAATTCTTGCACACTGGTAGACAAAGCCAACATTATTAAATATTATAGCACAACTCTCTTGATGATAGCAACATGGATACATAAGGATGGAGGGAAGTTATACCTAGGATCATAAACATGACATGCCATTGTGCTCCACCCAATCACTCGATGGGTGTGATCAAATTGTACCCATGAATTCCTCAAATCACCATTTCCTCCTCTTCTCATGCGATTAACAAGATCCACACTAGATGCTGGACCATTGGTTGACATTTTAAAAACAAAACATTTTTCATCTGGCAAGCCTTGCCCTGGAAAACGACTTCCATGGAAGAATGAATACATAGACCTTTTCTTTAGTAAAAGAAGGCTGTCATAACCTTCCCCAACAGGTAACCTTGCCTTCTTCTCTTGTGCAACAATCCGTTTGAACCTGTAACATCAGAAGTCAACTATTTAGAAGGTCTTTATACCATTCTAAAGTTAAGTAAATTAAAAATCACTTAGCTACAAACAAACATACCGTTGATTCTCAACTAGTGGTACCAATTGCTCAAGAAAGTTGGTCAACTCTAGATCTCCCACACTTGCCGCTTCATTATTGTCTCCTCTCATCAATGATGAATTCAAGAGCTCCTTGGCAACACTCATTTGAGCTTTGCGTGGTCCAGCATTTTTATCCACCTTCAAAACATCTGCAACAAGCTTCTTTGTTTTCTCTATCATTGCCTTAGATGTTCCTGGCTGTACGGGGTGCTGATGTTCACCAACATGGACCATCAATCTAGTCATTGTTTCATAAAATGGCATTACATAATATACTATGCAATTACAAGTATCAATGCAATAAGTAGGCTTACGACAATAGTGACAAACAATCTTGTTCCTCTCCTCTTCAGTCAAGAGTCCAAGAGCAATCTTCTTTTGTAGGTAGCCTCTAAAAAAGGATGTGTTAAACTTCTTATTGTTTGCAAAATAAGGGCAAGTAATTCTATGGCATTCTAATGAGCCAACACAGTAGCTAAGCCTTACTGTACATGAGATAGCCATGTTGGTGGTTGATGGTTTAGTCCATATGTGGCCATCAAATTTTTGCTCCATGCCATTCATGCCATTGATGTTTCCAAAAGTTGGAGGAAATTCCAATAGCATACTTCCATTATATACCCTTGGTAATTCAGTGACTTGCTTCCTTTGCTTTATATTTGCAATCCGCGTTTTGAGTATATTGGCTTGCTTGTTCTCCATGATCCAAGGTATGATGCTTTTGCTAATCTGACATTCATCTTTTGAATGGTCCTCATTTGAGCCTTCAAGGTCAATGTGTGAAGTCTGCATCATCTCAATGTCAACATCAGTCCTCGACTTATAAGAATTGTGGTACATACCAGGCTTCTCAATGGGATTTAACTCTTCAAGATCCACGTAAGGAGATGGTTGAGAGGTTTTCTTTCCTTCTTTGCCAAACTCTTCGGAGTAAACTCTACTAGCAACACAACGTGATGATGAACCAGGCTCTTCAAGATCACTAATAGTACTTGCTGCCATGATTGTATTGTGGATGAGAGCATACCTTTAAGTCAAGGAGGCATCCAGTACGTAATGCTCTTGACCATCAATATCCCACTCAGATGAAAACTTTACCTTCATTGTTGCTTCACCTTCAATGACTTCCTTAAGTAGATGAGCTTGTGCGTATGGGGAAGAAGGCTTTGAAGGAAATGTTTACTAACAATCCTTATTCCATCCTTGAGCGGGATAGAGTGTGATAGATTCACTCCTTCAATAAGCCATTCAATAGAAGCCTCTTCTGTAGCCATTTTGGATGACACAACAAAAGGTACCAAAGACAGAGGGAGCTCAGTGAAAGTGGTTATTAGAGGAGGTCAGAGAATACAGACAATCTTGAGAGCAAAGGGATGGTAATCCAACATGGCATTGAGAGTAGAGGGATGATAACCCAACACGGATCATGAAAATAAGAAGGGATGAAAGAGAGAAATGCAGTGTGATGCAAAGCTAGAAGGCAACCCAAGAGACTTAGAAAGTAATGGTGGGAGAGAATGAAGAGGAGAAAATGACAAGAGAGTAGTATCAGGATGCGTGGTCACGAGAAAGCAGAGTGCAAATATTGAAAATGGATAGAGAATGGGTAGAGGATTGTGAAATAGGTGGTGTTTGAGCTAATTCCAATGTCGATGATGCCCTGACACCACAATGAGAAGTAGCCATGTGGCCGTCATTACAACCCATTGAGCTGGAATGATGGTGAGAAAGGTGGCGGCCGAGATTCTTTCACAAACTTGGATTATGCCAGGATGCCACAATC
Organism: Dipteris shenzhenensis; assembly: GCF_047967505.1. Classification (NCBI taxonomy): domain Eukaryota; kingdom Viridiplantae; phylum Streptophyta; class Polypodiopsida; order Gleicheniales; family Dipteridaceae; genus Dipteris; species Dipteris shenzhenensis. The sequence continues at coordinate 38,895,163 of NC_141597.1, read as the reverse complement.
TTAAGCCTTAAAAGCCACATGCTATTATAGGGACGATTAATGATTGGAGAGAGATGAAGGAGAGACTCCTTCAAAACAACGTGGGCTATCTAGCATTCAAAACAACGTGGGCTATCTAGCAGGAAGACAGTGGGTACATCATCGATGCACGCTGGCCGATCGCACACTGATGACGCTTTGGAGACATCCTTGCTTGCGATGGTATCGAGGGATGAGCCACCGTTTTGTTTCATCATTGATAGCTTCAAGCCACACAGAGAACAAAGAAACTAATTGCATTGTCGAATGGGTCTCTCACCTAGGATGATAGTAATTTCGGTAGATCAACTCCGCCATTTGGTTCTTGCTTTGCACTGATCTTCCCCTCTAACTTAAATAAAATATCCTGTTGAATACGGCCCGATTAACCGAGTCTATGATGAGTAGAAAATGTAGGTGATTGCGAACCAAGGTACCCAAATCAATTTAACGATGAAGGGCAATTCAGTGATACGATGAGTATAATACGCAAGCACCACGGGATAAGGTCGACCTCTCTCCTCCCTCCTTCGTCCCCTCTCTCGGCTCTTTCCTCCCTCCTTCCACTCTCCTCCCTCCTTCCACTCTCGGCTCTCTCCTCCCTCCTTCCACTCTCGGCTCTCTCCTCCCTCTTTCCACTCTCGGCTCTCTCCTATCTCCTTCCACCTATCCTCCTATCTCCTCCCTCTTTCCACTCTCCTCCCTCCTTCGTCCCCTATCTTGGCTCCCTCCTCCCTCCTTCGTCCCCCTATCTTGGCTCCCTCCTCCCTCCTCCCTCTTTCCACTCTCCTCCCTCCTTCGTCCCCTATCAAAGGGTCTCTACGGCATGTAGGAAGTGTTCGTCGAGATGCTAGTTCGTAGACGTAGAGGGAAATTGGAAACCGTCAGATCGTCGTTGCGTGATAGAGCGTTTTGTTAAATGTCTATACGATGTTTTCTGATGACACAGTGAATGTGATTGTTCAAAAGCGAAAGGGTAATAGTTATCTGGAGACGCATCAGTGATTGTAGCGAAGATTCGGAACGAGGCATCTTGAGAAGGGTACAATATTTGGTATTTTAGTCTGTAACTGCAATTTTATGTCCGCTTTTGTGCTGCAAAGAAATCTTTCATTTTTCGGACTGTGAAGGTTTTAGAAGGGTGATAGGGGTGTAGCTGTTAGAATGTAGACAAACTTCTCAAAGCTTCCACCGTCTTCTGATCCAAGCAATGGGATGAAGACGGGCCTGTTGTTGTTTGCATTACAAACCGAAAAAAGGGGGGGCTCAGCAGCCCCCCCCTTTTTTCGGTTTCATAGAGCTGCTGAAAGCCCATGAAACCGAAAAAAGATGGGGGCTTAGCAGCCCCCCAGAGTCTGCGCTAGGACTCTGGGGGGCTGCTAAGCCCCCATCTTTTTTCGGTTTCATGGGCTTTCAGCAGCTCTATGAAACCGAAAAAAGGGGGGGGCTGCTGAGCCCCCCCTTTTTTCGGTTTGTAATGCAAACAACAACAGGCCCGTCTTCATCCCATGCTAGCGCAGACTCTGGGGGGCTGCTGAGCCCCCCCCTTTTTTCGGTTTCATAGAGCTTCTATGAAACCGAAAAAAGGGGGGGGCTCAGCAGCCCCCCAGAGTCTGCGCAGACTCTGGGGGGCTGTTGAGCCCCCCCCTTTTTTCTGATCTCATAGAGTTTGAAAGCCCATGAAACCAAAAAAAGGGGGGGGCTCAGCAGCCCCCTAGAGTCTGCGCTAGCTGCTTCATCATCAAGTTTGTGAGTCACTCTAATCTCTTCATCATCAAGTTTCAGAGTCGCTCTAATCTCTTGCAACGCAATGGTATGGTTCTCTATGCCCTTAAATTATGGTGTGCACCTGCTATGTTGTTATCAACCTGTAAAGTTTTCTCTTTTGCTAAAGTGAGATGAGAAGAGCTTGGTTTTGCTTGCTGTGCAGTTTTGGGCTTTGGTGCCTACCTTTGCAACCAGGCAAAGGGATGTTCCTTACCATGCTTTCAATTGGAGGATTTGTTTTCATCATTGACTTTGGGATCGTTGTCTTTTCTCCTCATTTTGCAGGCTTCAACTTTAAAGTAAGTTTAAAACACCAAGTCTCCCATGGCGATGTGTAATCTCTCTGGGAGAGGTGTGAAGTTTTAGAGGAAGGTAAGGAATGACATCGATGATCCGCACAAAAACCAGATATTTCATTCACTTCATACTGTTGCTGGAGCCGTAAAGAGAGGAGACGATTCTTAAAAACTACCATTCGTTGGAGGTTCGGAGATCGTGTTTCTCAGGATTGTACTCAACTACCAGAGCACTTCCGTTTGGCTTAGAGTGAAAAGGGCATTGATATGAACTACAAAGCGATGGTAGGTACCGTGACAACCTTGAGATTTTGAGCACATTGGCTGCAAAGTAAAGTTCATCATTTACAGCATCGTTCTACGCTCATGAAATGAACAAAGCTAGAAGGAAGCCACATCTAAGTGTGGAAGAATGAAGCTTAGATGATTGGAAAAATGATATAGAAGGTGCTTTGCTAATCTGCGAGGAGGCAGCCAAGTGTGGAGTCGTGGAAACGGAAATAGAATGATGCGAAAGTTTGAGGGGAGCATCTAACATAGTGCTAGCCGCATATCCATTCGAATGCCTTCCTGAGGTCTCATTCTCACGCATTAGCACTTGCACTTTGTATGAAGGGATGGGAGTTTGTGAGAACCATTAACTTTAAGGGATCGAAATGAGCATCAAGTGAACATTGTATTCTGCAACTTTGTGTACGCAACAGAAGGAAATAGCAACTTTGTGTACGCAACAGAAAGCTCTTAGCTCTAGGATGGCCCAGCCCCTGAAATCATATGTTAGAAGCAAGGAGAAAAGGTGGACATTGGATCAGTGCTGACCAATTAATGTGGACACGAGGTGAATCAAGAATTCCAGGGAGTTGGGAAAAGTGTTCGCAATTCCTGTGGAGTCCCCAAAATCCAAAAACTCTAGCCCTATTCCTGGACGAGGAGGTCCTTTCTGAGTTGCATCTTTGAATTCAGACCACGATCAGGAACCGCAGGGATGCCCCACCTTTGATTCTGCTCTTGGATCACAAAACAAGTACAATTTACAAAACTAGCTTAGAACTGCAGGGTGAAATGTATATTCCTCATGGAAAAATGATGTCGCAATAAAATTTTATGGGTAGACTCTTAGATCGTCACACTCGGCGTGTTGTGCTTTAGAAGTCTAGCCTAGCGCAGACTTTGGGGGGCTGCTGAGCCCCCCCCTTTTTTCGGTTTCATAGAGCTGCTGAAAGCCCATGAAACCGAAAAAAGGGGGGGGCTCAGCAGCCCCCCAGAGTTTGCGCTAGACTCTGGGGGGCTGCTGAGCCCCCCCCTTTTTTCGGTTTCATGGGCAGCTCTATGAAACCGAAAAAAGGGAGGGGCTCAGTAGCCCCCCCCTTTTTTTCGGTCTCATGGAGTTTGGGGTTGCTGAAACTTGCTTTGTTATCTAACGACTATTTGGCTTTGTTATTTTGCAGTTTTCATACTTACGACTATGCTAGACATTTTGTGAGTGCTTGCACACGTATATTAGGCCTTGAGGGAACTCGCTCGGGAGTTGAGGATCATCCTCTAGGGAAGCTCACGCGAGTAGCAGCGGTACTGTACTTCTACATTTTAATGATGTTATTTACTCATATTCTTTGGATATTGCTTTCTTTAAACTTTTGGGGTTGCTTAACTTTAGAGTTTCTATCTACTTAGAATTCACTAAAAAATTGAAATATGAGGGGTATGAAGTCTGTTGCACTAGATGGGCCATACTTTCTGCAGCAGTGGTGACGATGCATGGAATCTAAGTCTCAGGATGAGCTCCCATTTGATAGACATGCCTACTCAACAGCTGCAAAAAAGGGGGATCTTTGGGAGGAGGTTTATGTGCAGAAGCCCCAAGATTTTGTTGTTTCTGGACAAGCACAAGGTTTCCAAGCTCTTTGTTGGCTGGAGCAAGCACCTTGTGCAGGGTATTAGAAGATAAACCAGTTTTTCTTGTCCAAGGGCTTTGTGATAACTCCCATTGAGCCTAATTTGTATATTATGAAAAGGGGAAAGATTTGATTGTGCTATTTTATTATGCTAATGATATCATACGTACTAGGAGTAAGGAAAGATAATCTTGAATGAGAGATCATACTTGCGAGCGATAATGTGAATGATATCGTACTTACAAGCAAGAATATGAGGACTTAAGATGAACCTTCAAAAACACTGGACATGATTATTTTGGCTTGTCAAACTCTCTCTTGGCATTGAATTTTGGCAAACATCACATATTGTTGCATGTAACAAACAAAGTATGCACATGGTTTTTTGCAGAAATTCATGATGTAGTTTAGCAAGCTGATAGCAGCTACTTCATGTCTACTAGGTACTCCTGTGAGATGCTTTTGTGAACGCCACACTGGCTTTTTACTATATAACACACACTCTTTGTATTTCTCTAGCTGGTGGATACAAGCTCCTTCCAGGTAATGGTGTTGAGGCGGCTAGACATGATTAGAAAGGAGTAGAAGGCAGAGTACTGGCTGTCCAGGACCACACGAGACAAAAGTGTGATAGCCATATCTTTTGAGGAGAGCTCTTTCCCAACGTGAAGTATATCTTGATGGAGGCCCTGCATTTTATTAATGTGTTCCCGCATAGATGACAAGGTAGCAGGATCGAAAAAACGGAGCTGGATCTTTACAGAAACACGCTTCATGGGGGTCACTCGGGGACAATGAGTTTAGTTGGAGCTTTTCCACTTCCTATTATTGAATTAGGATTAGCATTCATTTAAAGATATTGGTATCGAGAACTTCTTTCAAGGAATTGATATGTATCTCAATTGTCTTAAGGGTTTGCATTGCAATGTATCAAGGGTTACAAATTTCACTATCTTAAGGATTTGAATCATTTGTATATGCTTATGCATTTTATATTCTACTATCTTAAGGATTTGAAACATTTTGTATATACAGGTTTCATAGTAGTGAGCATTTTTATCCTGACAAGATGGCACCAAGGCGAAAGAAATCAACTACAAGAGGTAATTCTAAAACTTTTTGGTACTGATAACCTTGGCATATCTATGATGGACGTGAGCAATATATAACTCATCCTTGTTGGTTGTGATATGTATTCAAAGGAACTAAAACTTATGCATTGAGATTAGGACCATCAAGAAGATCTGTGAGTGAGGAGTGTACGTCTCGTACTCCACAAAATGATATAAATAACCCACACATGGAGACACTTGTAGAAACTGAGGCTACTATCACTCGAGAAGAGTCATCGTCTCATCCCGTGATTAGTCTTGAGCAACAGGAGGTGCAAGAAGAGCCTCGAGGCCAAGGAGAGCAAGAGAGTGCAGAAAAGACAAAAGAAAAAGCTCCAACACATGTAAGAGTACTTGGGAAGGAGATTCAAATTGGACTTTTGCAAGATGTCCTTGATCAGTTTCGGATGCAAAGAAGAATTGAACCCCCTCTGATTCCTCTCTGTAGATTGGTTGTTAATGAGGCTATTCGAACATCAACATCTGAGATTACTGTTTTGAGAGATAGTTTTGATTCTAGAGGCTATGCTATAAATAGTGCACCTTTTCTAGTATCCTTGCAATGGCCAAGAAGTGATCAATTTTTCTATGTTACGGCACTTGATCGTCAAGAATGGGGACCTATTTGGAATCAAATAAGTGAGGACTTCGACAACCAGCTAAGTAATGAGTGGCAAGACTTGAAGGGGAAGAAGTTCCTTGTTTGGGATGGAAATCATAGGTTGAAGGCATGGTTTTCTTGGATCAAAGATGGTACTCTTTTGATAAATCTATCATGCATAAGGAAATGTTCTATTATAGTTTGCATTGCACATGATTATGTCATGCTTACTTGTGGAATTGATATGTTGTAGCTTATTCAATAATGCCAACTCGCCATATCCAAGTGAGATGCCAATTCATAGAGGTGCAGAAATCTCAAGAGGGAGAGCTACTTCTTGCCTTAAAATCAACCAATGAGTAAGATAACTTTTTATAATACTTTTATGTATAGCTAGTTTAACTTCTTCTCTTTAGAAACTAAGTCTATTGGTATTTATGTCTTTAACTTCTCCTCTTTAGAAAGTAATCCCCATGTGAATATATGTTGGTATTGCAGACTTGTTCGAGCGCATGTAGAGCATTCATATGGGCACGAGGTCTTCCTCTTTCAAAAATTTGGCATGGCAGATAAATCCTCACTTCTTGAGTTATTGAGTGAAGAGGATAAGAGATGGGTGGAAGTGGAGATGGCAATAGAAAGGAAGAATAGTAACCCATGGTACACAGCACCAGCTATTGTCTTGGCACAACTTGTTTGTAAGGTATCTGCGCGAACTATAAATATCCCTTTGCTCTATGAAAGGTGTCCCAAAAAGGATAATGTTTTGATTTCTTGTTTTCATGGAAGGTTGATTTTTCACGTGCAATGAAGAAAGCTACTCAAAATCTTAATCAATCGAAGATGGAGTTTGGAGGAGTATACTAATAAATTTATTAAGGCTATTAAGAATGTGGAAGTCATCTTTCATGATCGAGCATACAATGTTTTGATTTCTTGTTTTCATGGAAGGATGATTTTTCACGTGCGATCAAGAAAGCTACTCAAAATCTTGATCAATTGAAGATGATTCTGGAGGAGTATACTAATAAATTTAGTAAGGCTATTAAGAATGTGGAAGTCATCTTTCGTGATCGAGCATACAAGATGGTACCTGTTGCCAATCCCGCAAATGGTGATGGCTTCTTCGAGCTTCTATTTAGTTATGATTGGAATCAAAAGGGTGCCACGACTAAGGACAAAGTGCATATATTAGCCTCATCATGTCTCAATCCTAATAGGTAATGTCAATTAATGTTTTTGCACAATTACTCCATAGTGATGCTAATATTTTTTTCCTTTGCCATGATATTAATAGGAAAAAAGAGCTTCTACAACAATTGATGATGGCACGTGCAAATGATCCAGTTGCATCTGCTAAGTATGGGGATGCTCAAAAGTTTCGACTACATGTGAAAAAGGAAACATATTGGCAATACTTGTTTGAGTGAGGGATTTCCATCATCAACAATTTGCGAAGCCATGACTTGGAATTGCCCGATGGGTTTGAGACATTTGCTCGAGAGCAAAGACGACTTCACCTCCAAGAAGCCTTCCCTATGCTTTGGAAGGATATGAAGTCTACTCTTGAAGCACATAAGCAGCCAGAAATGCAGGAGTCATCCTTACGTTTGGTGTATAGGTGGTACAATAGCAACCCTCTCCTTTCTCTTATGATTAATAAACTATTTTACTCATATGTCTACATTCTTTCATACATTATAGGTGGATACGGTCTTTGCATGATACCAATTCATCTGCAAGGATGCCATATGAGGTCATGGCATGGACAAACATGGAGAAAGAGGGAAGCATGTATCCCTTATCTTGGAAAGATAAGGGCATAACGATTTGGGAGATTAATGTGTGTCCTTGGTGGTTGGATTACCCACTAGGAAAAGTACATCCCACTGAGAAAAATAGACGTGAAGGTAATACTCCAAAGTTCCTATTCCATAGGCATCTAGACCAATGTCTATATATGCGGGTATCTACCATATACTTAAGTTTGCAACATTTGCTGCTCAGTCTTTGAGAAGAACATGGAAGACAATATGGATGAGGATGAATTGGATGCAGAGAACCGTTATGTGGATATCACATTACGACCTAGATCAACGGACGGAGAGTCAGCTATCAAGAAAAGACCTGTGAGACCTCTACTCCTCATACTTATGTAATAGTTAACAACTAACACTAACGAAAATATAGTATAACCTAGAGTCTTGTCCTTTGTAATTCTTACAAGCAGGTTCTATCGGAGAATATAGAGTCCTCTAAGACTCGAGAGCTGAGAACAAAGCAACGACTCGATTTTCATGCTTCAAGAACCAGTTCCATTAATCAACAACCGAGTTTATCTAGTGAGTATCACTCCTCTCTTTCTTGGTTATGATTTTTTGATTTTGCAGCCAAACTGAAGCTTTCAAGCTAGAATTTGATGCAGATGTAAATTTGTTTGCATATATGGATGTAATTACAGAGGATATCATTCAGTTGTCGAATGCACCAAAGCTGTAAGTGTTTCTTTTTTTAAGAAATGCGTACATTTAAGAATCTATTTTGGAATATAAGTCATTGATCTAGGGAGATTGAATTGTACATTGTAGGGTTGATGAATTTTTAAGAAAAGTGAAAGCACCAGGTCTGTCACACAATGGTAATTCTTGTGTCGAGGTGGTTCGCTTGGTATGGGCAGATTTTCCCACAAGTTTGGCAGTGGAACTCATAAGTAGTACTACATGCTTAGAGTGGAATAGATTCTCCCTCAAGCTCTCTGCAAGGGTGGCAAAGTTTGCCAATGACTTTGTAGCAGACCAGGGGTGGTACACGTGACTTGCTCTCTCCCAGAACATTGGGGCTATATATTTGCACATGCGAAGAAGGCCGAGTTCGAGCTCCATCGATCATATACAGTGCTTCTTGACTTTGGTTATTTACGTGATGATGGAGAGGAGGTACATTAAATCACCTAAATGTTTGTTTATATTGGTCTAATAAGCATGATTTGCTTGTATCTAACTTGAGGTGCCATCATCCATTAGGTTCGCAATCTACAAATGGGTATCTTCTGGCGTGGAAAATCTGACCTCCCACACATGGATCGACAAGCAGGTGCAAATGTCTCTAATAAGCTTTTTTCAGCAAAGACATCAGTGCTACACGAGTGTGACCGTAAACATGTCACAAAAAGGACACAAGTTGCATCAACTTACTTATGAGGAGGGGCAGAAAGATCAGATTACTTGCACGAGTAAGATCCTATACAAGCACAGATTGAATTTATGGGGTATAATTGAAGTTCTTTCAAGGAAAACAAATATGGATTGTCAAACATCCTCTGATCCCTTTTAGTGCTTCTTGTAGGTGGATACTCAGAACATTCACAGACCCTGGTGATTGCATCATCGATGTCTTTGCAGGTTGCTTTGGGATGGCAAGGCTTTGTGAAGAGTTAGGTCGCCATTGTCTTTCCATAGAGAATCACAATGTTGTTGCTGACATGTGTTTGCGATCAATCAGTATAGAATAGCATTTCCATAAACTATGTAGTATTGACAGTAATACTTGTGATCATCACTTTTGATGTTCTTGTTGAGGTTATCATGTATATGTCCTTGCTCATGATGGCACAAGAGTGTCTTTATTGCTCTATGCTTTTTTCTCTTTTTTGGATCCATAGTCAGAGGTTACTGTGTGGGGAATGCCGATCCATAGTCAGAGGTTACTGTGTGGGGAATGCCCTTGTCAATATGTATGCCCATTCCGTGAACCTAGATGATGCAAGGGCAGTGTTTGCAGAGATGCCACAATGGGTTCTGGTCTCCTAAGTGCGATGATTGCTGGTTGTGCTCAGAATGGGCATGGCAAGACATCCCTGCAACTGTTCAGGTGCACAGAGAATTTTATGAACTGACCTATTGGGATGTAGTGTCATGGGGTGCTTTGATTGCAGGATGCACTGAACATGTGCATGCTGTTCTTGCTCGAGCTTTTTGGGAAAATGCAACATAGTGGCATGAAGCTAGATTCTATTGTAGAGATTGTTTTTCCAAGTTTCGCATCCTTGAAACTTTTGCAGCCTTCCTATATGTCAAAACCTACCCTAACTTCATTTCAGCTTGAGTAAAAAGTCCATAGCTTGGGTATAGACTATAGCTTTTACTTTCTGGACATGTCCACCCAACTGTATGTCAAAACCTCTTTTAATTTCATTTTAGCTCGAGTAAACAATCCATAACTTGGGTATAGACTCAATATATTTTTGAATCATTGTCTGGCTACTGAAAGCACTAATCATTGCTAGGGAGTGTTTAATCTCATTTCATGAATGTCCTACCTATGAGTCTGTATTTGTTCCTGCTTTCATATCACACATTTTTTGGAAGGAATGTTGATTTTCCATTGTGGCAATGTAACAATTTACAGGTGCCACAACCAATGTTTCATTGTCCTGGCTACTGAAAGCACTGCAGCCTCAATATTGTTGAGGACTATTTAATCTCATTTCATTAATGTCTTGCATTTTAGATAAGCTTGGTTGAGCTATAGAACAATATGAAGCCTATGTGTTTAAATTAGATTTTTTGGCTTTTTTGGTAGCGTTGGCAGCGAGCAACCGTTGCTGGTGTACATGTTTGTACCCTTTTTTTTTACCTGAAGTAGTTGCTCAGCATAACAGATGTAATTAACCATCAGGTTTTTTATTGGCAATCTATTTGCCCTAGTACTACGAAACCACAAGGGCATTAGGTTTTTCAGAGATTATGAGTACACATGCACTTGTACGGTTAATACTTTCAAGCAATTAGATTGGATTAAGTGTTTGTGGATGCTTATGCTTGTATGACATCCCTAGAAGAGGGTCGTGTGACCCATGCTACTATTGCTAGCAATGATGGGAGTCAGATGTTATTGTGGGGAATGCCCTCGTCCATATGTATTGCAAGTGCGGGAACCTAAATGATGCAAGGGCAGTGTTCACAGAGATGTCACAGTGGAATGTGGTCTCCTGGAGTGACATAAGTGCTAGTTGTGCTCAGAATGGGCATGGCAAGGCAGCCCTGCAACTGTTCAGTGGAATGCAGAAGAAAAAAAGTCCCTTGACCTCTTTATTTGTTGATAGTGCACTGTGTGGATGGGACTTCTCTTCATGTTGGTTTTCGATTTCTCCTCATCTCCTCCCAATCTAAGCCGTGATACCTTCATTTTGATTTCAAAGAAAGGTTTTTCCAAATTCCATTCACACATTATTGTACACACATAGTATTGCATGAGGATCCTTCCATTACTTCATAAGCCTTACTTTATGAAGTTGTCATGTCAGGTTCATTCATATCCATAAGCAAGGCCCTCTCTCTCTAGGTGACATCAGTAGATGTCGGCCTCTAACACCCCCTCTCAACTCCTGGATGGAATAGAGATGCTAGCAAGATGAGTGAATGAAAAGCTCACAATATTCATGAAAATTGAAAAAAAGCTCGTCACAAAAAGCTCACAAAAAAATCACACCCCCTAGCCGTCCCCTCGTGCCCCTTCGACTGAGGGGTCATCACCTAGGCATGCCCATCATAAGGGAAGGAAGAGTAGGAGGGGTCGCTTATGTTGTGCTGACTCGAGAGATGTAGATGAGTCAGCACATTCACATCCCTATAGGTCTGCACTTAGTCCCGAGACCCAGTACCAGTCAGGTGCCTTGCCCTCTCCTACTCCCACTGCTACTCCTCACTTTGGAAGTGCTCGCACAAACACCACTCGCTCTGACTCTGCCACTACCATGAGTCCTCCTTACCCCCAGTTGAGGCCCTCTCCTATCAAATCACGGCAAGATTCTGCTTCTGCTACCGTAGCCCGGTTGCTATCTTCCGATTTACGGACACAGTCAGCTTCTCTTTGAGCCCATCTCCCTTACAAAAAAAAAGAAATCAGAGCAACTAGTCTAACTTCCTACTGCTACCCTGGGTGACATGACACATCATTTCACACAAGCTTCCTATTGGCTCTTCAATTGTAATAGACCTTTAATTCTATTCTGAAATCCTCTTGGATCTTCTTTGATCAATTCAAATTTTGCCCTCCACTCTCTGATTTTTTCTTGAATTAGATTTTAAGAGTTCTTTGGTCTTCATGTTTGACTAATGGCATAGGGCTTTTGACCACAATTTGAAAATTTTAGTATTTTGACTGAGATTGAGCGTTACTACTTAGTCATTGAAATCATGGAAGGTTGTTTTGGATAAAATGCCTTCTTCTTGTGGTTCTAGCAATACTCCATGTGTTATGAAAATAAAGAAGAAGAGAGCTCTAAAATATATCAATAGAAAAGTCACTAGGCTTCAAGACAAAACTCAAGTCCCTCACTACTATCAATATGCAAAGAACCTTGGTTTTTGAAATTTTCTAGCTTGCAATATGCACTTGTATGGTGATGGTTATTTCTAAAGAGTTGTAAAGGGATTAGACACTACCATTATTGGTAAGACCTTCCCTATAGCTATAAAAACAAAGATAGACAAGTTTGAGGGTGAGGGATTTCACACATGGTAGACCAAACTCAAGTTTGAGGGTGAGGGATTTCACACATGGTGAGGGATTTCACACATGTTGTCATGAAAAAGGGGATTTTGAAAATTTCTAATGGGAAAGAGAAGCAGCCTACCACTAGGGAAGGAGAATCATTATGGCTACCTAGATCTGAGAAGGCATTGGCTATAATTGCACTTGGGTGGAGTGCTTCCTTTATTCATCATAATGATAGTTATGAAACTACACATGCTGCCTTGAAACTATCTTTGGAACAGAGGGGAAATGTTCCAAGTATAGCCTACTCATTAAGTTCTTTAATTTAAAGCTGGATAAAGGAGAATCAATATCCTCACATCTAAACTCCATGAAAAGTATATTGATTTAACTAGCTAGCATCAAGTTTGATCTTGATGATGACATTGTGATTTCTATCTTGCCTAAGAGGCTACCTGATGAGTATGGTACCATTGTGACTACTCTCACTAATCTACCAGAGTCTAGTTTGGTAGATATAGAGGCATCCCTCTTGGAAGAAGAAAGAAAGATTAAACATAGGAATGACTGCAAAGAAAGTGAGGCATATCTGGTCCTAAGTTTCATTAATTCGCTTGATTTTTTTTTTCGATTCGAAAAAATGCAAAAAATCACGATTTTCCTGAATTAAAACGAATCCAACAATTTTTCCTAATTTATTCGTACGAATAAGCCTTTATTCGTACGAATAAACATATTCATACGAATAATTGATGTTATTCGTATGAATAAATGTAGTATAAATTTGAAACAATTGTTATTTTTGGTATTCATACGAATACATCCAGCTGTATTCTTGAGCCACTTGCTTGCCTGCCTGCCACCTCTTGGTTGCCTACCTACTACCTCTTGCTTACTTCCATACCTACCAGCTCTCATCATAGGTAGCTTACTACACCTTACTTTTGTTATAGTCTTTCGTTAGTAATCAATGTTTCTCTCTCTCTTGTTTTGTTTAAGACTGGCACTCATCTCTCTTAGGAGAGTTGTGTGTTGCAGTCTTTTTAAATTATTTAATATTTATTTTGTATTGTATTTAAGTGTGTAGACAGGCTGGCACTCATCTCTCTTGCGAGAGCTGTGTGTTGCAGTCCGTTTTTGTCGTGTGTTGTAATTTTAATTATAATATAAATAATTATCTTTTACCTGAGACCAAGGATGATTTTTTCAAGTTAGTTTCGTTAAGAAGCTAAACTTTTATATTTGTGTCGAAAGTTTGTATGCCATAATGAAAATAAATGTTTGAAACATTCGTCGGGATTTGAAACTTTTATGCAAAAAAATGTAAAGTTTCACCAAGATTTACATTTTTTCCTTCAAAATTCAAAAGAAATTATATAAAAAAGGTACTACACTCTACTAATATTGTGAAACTAAAAAAATGATATTGAAAACTTTCGGCAAGATTTTATATTAATATATAAGCATAGCTTTGATAAAAACATCCCTGCCACTCATGTCTCTTAAGAGAGTTGTGTGTTGCAGTCTCAATTTGTATAAAAATATTTGTTTGTAGGAACTCTTGGGCTGGCACTCATCTCTCTTAAGAGAATTGTGTGTTACAGTCCAAGCTTAGTGATGTTTTCATAGATGCTTATTCTAGCACTCATCTCTCCCTTGAGAGTTGTGTGTTACAGTCTAAGTTTAGAGATGTTTTCAAGTACTTAGTCTGGCACTCAATTTTCCCTTGATAGTTGTGTGTTGCAATCTAAGTTAGATATCATGCGACGTTGTCTTAGACACTTAGTCTAGCACTCAACTGTCCCTGTATAGTTGTGTGTTGTAGCCTAAGTTAGAAATCATGCGATGTCTTTTAGACACTTATTTTGGCACTCAAATGTCCCTTGATAGTTGTGTGTTGCAGTTGAAGCCTAGTGTTAGATGGTGAAGTCCACGATTAGGTTATACCTAGGTCATTTTTTGTGTTTTGATTTTCTATAGTATGTTACATGATTTGAGGCTTGAGCTTGAGCTGAGAGGTTATACCTAAGTAATTTCTTAGACTGCTTTCATTTCTTAGATTGCTTGCATTGATTTTCTTATTGCACCTAGCATTGAATTCTTTTTTGAATTCTGTGTTGTAGCTTACTGTATATGAGATGGCTCACGCAGGTGAGAAGAGGAAGTGTCAACAACCTAATCTCACAAAGTCTCAGAGGAAGGTGCTGAAAAACAAGAATGTACACTTCTTAATGAATGCCGATCAGGACATCATTGAGACAGCTTTCCAAAATGGTGAAAGTGGTGTACAAAATTTGGTGAGGACAATGGCAGAGTGTGGAGGGAGGACCTTGCGTGATCGATTTCCAGATGTTTTCACAGTAGAGTCTATAAACCAGTATTTGTACCACTTAGCAATGGAGGGCCAACGATGCCTCAGTCAAATAGATCGAGACATAAATTCATGTGACACAAAGTGGGAGGGTCCTACTGTAGATGCTAGGGTCACGTACATCAAGAATGTGTGGCGAGGTTACAAAGGCAAAGAAGCTACCTCGACCTCCCTTCCATCAATGCACCCATGTCCCGAAGCACAACCACAACCACAAGCATCAATGCACCCATGCCCCCAGTCAGATGCTGCATTACATCCACCACAACCACAATCACCAATGCACCCACATCCCCAGTCATATGTGGCATTCCACCCAATGCAGCTACAAGCACCACTGTAGCCACACCACGCATATGCACCAGTGCATCCACCACAACATGTAGAACCCGTATCCCTTTTTTCCAAGATCTTTCATACCTACAAGTTCCTCCTTCTTTTTCACATCTCCCACCACATGCACGATCACATTTCACCATATCTTTTGTGCCTCCTACCGCACGTGCAGACCAGTTTTCATCTCTCATATTTTTGCCTGCACCACAAATGCACAATCTATTTGCACAAGCAGATACATTCCCATCTCCTTCATTCTCACTTGCACAAGCACCATGCACATCACATGGCTTGCGTGATCATGTGGAAGTGCCAAGACCCATGCAGCCCATATTGCTTCAGTGACGAGACATCTGATTCACGCCTAGTGCAGCTATGGACACAGGCACGAAAGGAATAGTCAACATGTGCAATATTCTTGTCACTCCCTTTGAAAGGGATAAGATTTATGCATGTAAGGTGCTGAGGGTTTTTGTGTCCGTTGATGCATTTAAGGCCAGCACATTGGAAGAAGCCACATGCTTGGGCGATGTCATACATCCAGGCATCATCTGAGCAATAGGTCTAGTCCATGATGATAACCCAATGATACTATTTCCGTTCTGGAATGGAAATCATTTGGAAAGATAGCTAACCTACCTCAGACATGACGGAAAGTGACCATCTCCGGTGTTTCACAGAGATGATGCAAAACTGCCTGCTAGAGCTCCACGGGTCTGTTAGCATGTATTTGATATTTTAAGTGCACTAGTTCGCACTATTCATTACATGCACCAACACAATGTCCTGCATAATGATTTGCATGTGCAAAACATTATGCTACACTTCTCGGAGTCATCTGAGGAGGTGTATCTGGGCATTTGTGATTGGAGAATGATGACCCCATGCAGCACTAGAAAGCACTATCCCGCATTACTCAGTGACAGCCCCAACACTGTGCAAAGCGCCATTGCTAGGTTTCGTCACGTTGCTCTAGAGTGCCTTTGCACCAATCCCCCACCTTTCGATGTTGCACAGGATGTGTATACCATGTCTCATCACATCCTGAAAATCTTGGACATTTGTGCACCATCGCCAAGTATGGGGCCTGTAGAAGCTCTAATCGGGCATTGTTATGGATAAATTTGGCCAAAGTAAAAAGGCATAAATATGAGTGTGTGTATGTGTGGCAATAGTATAATAAAATATGGTGTGCATAGGGCCCCCAAGGTTGAGGTGGCAAGGCATGACCATGTGCCACCCTTCCACGTAAGAGGACCCATAAGGTGTGATGTACATAATCCATGGTAGTAATATTATAAAATGTAAGGTGGCATGGCTCCTCCATGTGCCACCCCTCCACCTAGGTTGTATTTAGTGAGATATGCCCAAAGTCCATGGGAGAAGTAATATAAAATAGGTGGAGATGGATATTATATTGGATTATTCCCTCCATATAGGATAGGCCCATGTCGGGGAAGTATAGAAGGTCCAAGAGAGCAAGTTAAATAATAGGGAAAGTAGGATGAGGTGGCAAGATTCCTTGTGCCTACCCTCCACTTGTCCTCCTAGAGGTTTGAACGTATTATAAAATTGGGAAGAGACCAAGGGAGTATCATAGACTGGAGATATGGGGCTTGATTTATGCGGAAATTTGAGGCAAAGGGTTGTCGCACACAATTGAGAGTGTGTAACCGCCTAGCCCACATGGGAGACTTTTCCACACACACCATGCATGTGGGAGGATGCATTTATTGGAAGAGACCCCCTCTCTTGGTTATAAAAGGAGGGGGATATTCCTTGATGAGACACGCTCATTCTTGTAAAGCCACCTAGCTAGTACTTTGATTTCCCCTTCCCTTCCTTTCAAATAAAGCATGGTCCTCTTTCCTTGATGTCTCCATCTTTACATTCCTCCTCCAATCATGTACATGCTTCTCTTCCCCCACTCCATTTCCCCTTGTGCCATAGTCTCCCTCTTCATTCCCTACCCTTCTAATCCCTTTTCCCCTCCCATGATAATGTTTCACCCTCACATTCTCCTTTCCTCTATGGCTCTTCAGCATCACCATGCTTAGTGTCTAGCCTCTTGTCCTAATTTCTTTTTCAGCTAACAGCGTTTACGATGATTTGCAGTTTAGGGAAAGTCAACCGAACCGAATAGATATCTAAGTACTGCAGATTTTTGTGGGATTTCTGACATTGCTCCAAGATGTGGTATACAGCTCAGTCCAAACAAAGGACTTAGACCAGCCAATGACTGAGTCTTTCTTGGACGCCGGGATGTAACATGAGTGATCAATCATGGAACTTGTAACATTTTTAGTTTTATATATCATCCAAGTTTGGATCCACTCCATTGTTCGAACAACTTTGCGGATTGCTAAAACAACTTTGCGGATTGCAGATTCGATCCACTCCATTGTTCGAACAACATTCTCATTGCCACCAACTTTGTGGATTGCTCTTTCATATATTTTTACAATATATGCCGAAGTTTTTTCTTTGAGATGTATAAAAATAATACAATGTCTGTGCTCAACAAATAACAGGATCTGGTACGCAAGAGAGAAAACAAGATAGTATGGAGAATCAAAAATTTGATTACTGTAGAACTGATACAATAGATGGCGCTGCCTCCGACCGTACGCTCCTGTGAAAGAAGCTTCGATGGCATGCTGGAAATAGTAGAAGACGGAGGCTGAATGCTAAGGAATCAGGGTTGCTGTAGCCAGTGATGAAATGGGATTCACAAACTTACTCTTATATAGCCATCAGCCGTAGTTAGTTAGGCTCAATTGGGTGGCCGACCTAGCCCAAAATGGTCGACTGGGGATCGGTCCCGAAATAGGCCACCGACCATACGATAGAACCGGTGCACAAAATGGAGCAACTCACCTATGGTGTCCGTTCAGCCCAAAGCCATCCGGGATCATCTGAGGCTCCAAACGTGCCTCGCAACCCGAGAGTGGGCTGCCCCAGGAAATACTCCATCTACCCTCAGTGCGATCAGTCAAGGGATGCCTTCCCGCACTTGCATGTAGCCTAGTTGGCAGTGTGCCAACTCTATCTGAAGTCGTCCAACCATCAGGCCACACATGGCCCCCATTTGGTGTCCAACCCAGGACCTACCGGATAACTGAGCTACTCAAATGCCTTCTCCTCATATGGGGGGCTACAAGTAGAGTTAGCTGGTTCCCGCATAGTCACACAAGAGTGGAGCATTGATATCTAACACCACCCCTCAATGTCCACCTGCAAGTGAACTTACTTTTTCGGACCAATGCCAAGTCGATGAAGATGCCTCTCCAGCAAGTCTCTTCCAAGAGCCTTCGTGAAGATGTCTGCGGCATTCTCTGGAGTCAGACAGTACTCCAAGTCGACCTCTCCATCCATGATGAGCTCGCGTACTGTAAAGTGATATTGAATCTCAATGTGTTTTGTGCGAGTGTGGAACACTGGGTTCTTTGCAATCGCCATGCAACTTTGATTGTCGCATGATAAGTGCGTAGGATTGTTCTGCGTTGCACCCATGTCCCCCAAATTCCTCCTCAACCACACTGCCTTGCAAGAAGCAAAGCGTGCAGATTTGTACTCGGCCTCGGTAGAAGAAAGAGCAACTGTGGGTTGCTTCTTGCTGACCCATGACACAACTCCAGATCCAAGTGAGAAACAGTACCCTATCACTGATCTCCTGCTGTCCACGTCTCCTGCCTAATCTGAGTCACAGAATCCGGTCAAGATGTTGCCCTTGGTATAGGTGATGCCATAATCAAGTGTGCCTTTGATGTATTTCAGCACCCGCATCCCTGCCCTCCAATGGTTCTCTCGGGACTTATTGGAAAACCTGCTTAGTACACCAGTCGCAAAACTGATGTCCGACCGTGTGTTGCACAGGTAAATCAAGCTACCCACAAGTCTTCTGTACTTCGCTTTGTCCACCAGTGGTGATGAATCCTCGTTTGAGAGCTTTGCATCAACCTCCATAGGGGTACCAACTGTCTTGCACTCAGCCATGCCAAATGCCTTCAATATCTCTCCAGCATACTTCAGCTATGAAATGAAGATCTGTTTCGGCTCCTGCCAAACTTCAATCCCCAAACAGAAATGCATCAGTCCGAGGTCTGTCATTTCAAACTCTTTTCCTAGCAAATGCTTTGTCTGCGAGACCTTCTCTTCATGGTTCCCTTTTATGACAAGCCTGTCCACATAAAGGACCACGATCATACCCCTGCCTCCTTCTCTGAAAATATACAAATTTGCATTAGATGGGCTCCTCCTGAACCTGGTTTGCAGAAAGTAGGAATCAATTCGCTGGTACCACACTCATGGGGCCTGTTTCAGCCCATAAAGTGCCTTCTTTAGTTTGCAGGCTTTACCTTCTGAACCGGGGATCTCAAAACCTGGTGGTTGTTCCACGTATACCTCCTCCTTGAGATCTCCATTCAAAAAGGCAGATTTCACATCCATCTGAAACACGGGCCAACTTCCCTAGGCAGCTAAAGCCAAAACACTGCGAATTGTGGTTAGTCGAGCTGTGGAAGGAAAAGTATCTTGATAATCAAAACCATGTACCTGTGCAAATCCTTTTGCCACGAGCTAAGCCTTGTACTTATCCAATGTGCCGTCGGACTTGTACTTGGTCTTGTACACCCACTTGGTTTCGCTTACCTTGCATTTTGGTGGTCGATCCACAAGGTCCCAAGCGTTGTTCTTCATTATGGAGCCATACTCTGACTACATAGCCTCCATCCACCTATCATCACCTTGTGCCTCTTCAAGACACTTGGGTTCATCAGCACATATCACTTCTGTCATCAAAGCATAGTTGACCAAGTGTTCTTGCGCCCTTCTTTGCTCCTCTAATCTCTTGGACCAGCAGTGTTCGGATGGTTCCTCCTCAATGGCTAGAGGTTCTCTGCCGTCCAAAAGCTGCTTTACCCACTTCGGGAATGGCCATTGCCGTTGTGGTTCTACAGGCTCTTCTTCATCTTCTTTGTCTTGAATCCTCCCAAGCACCGTTGGCAGAGTTTGGTCTGCTATTGGTGGTGGTACTAGATGGATATCCTAGTCCTGGTTGTCTGGGAAGGAAGCATCCTCCTCCACTTGATGCGGCTAATCTGAGAAGACCACATCACGACTTACAATTACCTTCTTGGTAACAGGGTTATAGAGACGATAACCCTTTGCCTCTTCACTGTAGCCCAAGAAAATACACTTTTGGCTCTTTGGTTCCCATTTGGTCTTGGTAGCATCAGGCACATGCACAAAATAGTCACATCCAAAAACTTTGAAGGTGCAGCTGAAGGTTTCTTACCAGAAAAGGCTTGCAGTGGAGTCATCCCATTCATAGCCTTCGTGTAGCTACGATTCAGGATGTAAACTGCAGTGTTACATGCTTCAGCCCAGAAAGACTTTGGCAAATCTTCCCCTTTCATCATACTCCGGCCCATTTCGTAGATGACGTGCATCTTGCGTTCTGCTACTCCATTTTGCTGTGATGTATGTGGCGGGGGTTTCTGCCTCTTGATCCCATGACTTTTGTAGTAACTTTCGAATTCAATCGATGTGAACTCTCCACCTCTGTCTGATCTCAACTTCTTCACCTTCCTCCCCAATTCTTTCTCGACCATTACATTCCATTCCTTGAACCTACCGAAAGCCTCGTCTTTCGTCTTCAGGAAGTATATCCATATCCTTCTACTGTAGTTGTCGACGATCAGTGTCATGAAGTAGTAGGAACCACCCAAAGCTTCCGTCCCCATCTTTTCGCAGAGGTCCATGTGAATGAGCTCTAGAGGAGCCTTTGCCCTGCTGGCCTCTTTAGGAAAGGGCTGTTGATAATGCTTGCCCATCATGCAAGCTTCACATACATCAGGCAGATCTGAAATTTCTGGTAGGTCTGCAATCATTCCACTTTTATGCATCTCCTTCAAAGAACTAAGGTTTAGATGACCAAACCTCTCATGCCACAGCTTAGTGTTCTTCACATCCACTCGACCACTGAAAGCTGAGAATTCGTAAATGTTGTTGTGCCGTGTACCTTTACCAATGACCTTTCCTTGAAGATCCAGGATCTATGCACCATTCTTATCGAATTGAACTTTGAGGTCCTAATCCGTGATCGCAGAAACGGACAAGTTGTTCCTCTTGATACCTAGCACATAAAGAACATTAGACAACTGTTTTACAACTCCATCTGACTTGAGAGCAATCGTACCTTTTCCTTTTGCTAGACATTTTGCATCATTGCCTACTGCTACCAGGATGTCATTCCCTACTAGCTGTAGAGAGGTATACCAATCCTTCTGATTGGTCATGTGGCACGATGCACCACTGTCAATGATCCAAGGTTCATCCGTAGGTACATGAACTGCCTTCGTGCAAATCTCCTCAATTGCTACAAACAGCTAGGTGCTGCTTGTGCGCTGTTGCTGGACTCTTTCTTTACTCCGTTCTTCTCATCTCTGCAATCTTCTTTCGGCACTCATTCTGCTTGTGCCCTGCCTTGTTGCAATAGAAGCACTTGATCTTCTTCTTTCTCTTTTTATCATCAGAAGAAGATGGGTTACTAGAGTCCTTACCCTTACCTTTCTTTGATCCGGTCCAGAAAGCCGAATCTTCTCCAGTCCTCGTCTTTTGACGCATCTCCTCCTCTAGAAGCATCGCGCTGAAATCCTCAAAGTTGAGGGGTGGATTTCTATTTTGCGTATTCAGTGCCGTAACAAGACCGTCGTACTTTGGTGGGAGAATCCGTATGCACCTTCGTGCTAGATTCTCGTTGGTGATGGTGATGCCAATCGCAATCATCTGATCGTGCAGATTCTTTACCCTGGTGCTAAACTTCTCTGCCACTTCAGACTCAGACAACTTCTCATTCGCGAGTTGAGTCTCCAAATTCTGAATCCGCATCTGATTTGTGGTCTCGTATTGATTTTTCAAGACCGTCCATGCCTTTTCCGCTGTGGTGACATTTGAATTAATGCCATGATGGAATCACTAACACTGCAGACAATAGAACACAGCACATCTGCATTTCTTCTTGTCCATGCAAGAATCTCATCCGCAGTTGGTACTATTTATTGTCCTGCATTGGCTGGATCTGTTGGTCTCGCAACCGGCCTCATGTCCACCCCAGTAGCATTGTCCCAAAGCTCGTATGCACTTAGGATGGTCTTCATCTTGAACTTCCAAAGCGGATAGTTAGAGCCGTCCAACTTTCTGCTTTTACCGAACGGTGGGACTCGCAGTCTTGTGGGCTGGGCCATCTCTCACAATCTGCTCGCAAATAGAAACACACTACCAAATCTTCTTGCTAGAGTCCAGGCTCTGATACCATGTAAGAAAATAATACAACGTCTGTGCTCAACAGATAACAAGATCTCGTATGCAAGAGAGAAAACAAGATAGTATGGAGAATCAAAAATTTGATTACTGTAGAACTAATACAATAGATGGCGCTGCCTCCCAACCGTGCGCTCTTGTGAAAGAAGCTTCGATGGCATGCTGGAAACAGTAGAAGACGGAGGCTGAATGCTAAGGAATCAGGGTTGCTATAGCTAGTGATGAAATGGGCTTCACGGACTTGCTCTTATATAGCCACTAGTCGTAGTCGGTTAGGCTCAATTGGGTGGCCGACCCAGTCTTCCCAAAATGGTTGATTGGGGGTCGGTCCCGAAATAGGCCACTGACCATATGATAGAACCGGTGCGCAAAACAGAGCAACTCACCTACGGTTTCCGTTTGGCCCAGAGCCACCATCCGAGATCATCTGAGGCTCCAAACAGGCCCCAGAACCCAAGAGTGGGCTGCCTCAGGAAATGCTCTGTCTACCCTCAGTGCGGTCATCAGTCAAGGGATGCCTTCCTGCACTTGCATGTAGCGGTGTGCCAACTCTATCTGAAGCCGTCGAGCCATCAGGCCACACATGGGCCCCATCTGGTGTCCAAACCAGAACCTACCAGATAACCGAGCTACTCAAATGCCTTCCCCTCATATGGGGGGCTTACAAGTAGAGTTAGCTGGTTCCCGCGTAGTTACATGAGAGTGGAGCATTGATATCTAACATTAGAGACGTATCAATACTCTCCAAAAACATAGTTCCCTTGGGAGTTATGCACATTACATTTATCAAGGGTCTGGCCTGCTTGCTAGTCCATCCATCAAATGCAAGAGTGCACCCATATATAGGAATAAAGTCCAATATCTTTTTTTTCAAGCAATTCGCCATAGTTTGTTTGACTCTATCAAGATGATCGGTATGCATTTTATTATAATCTGGCAAAATAAGTCCTGGTCTAGCACATGATTTCAAGGCATAACGCATCACGATTATTGGTACAATAATCCTACAGCTTAGAATACCTATAAGACCTTGTGCCAATCATGGGACTTGAGCCCACTAAGCTTATTGTCCTTTGAAAATGCTCCTTTCAAGCAATGCATGTACCATGTGGGGGTTTGAAAAGAGGCAATGTCTGCCTTGATCACTGCCTCCTCTCTCGTAGAGAGGATCCATGTTGCTTTCGAGAGGATAACTTTTTGCGAAGCATGCACTTGGGGCCACAAACGAGACATCCTATTCATAGCACACAAGTCTTCTCGCACTCCTCTCAAGTCTTTGGAACCAACCAAGTGTGCCCAAATAGTAGCCCCCACATTCTTGAAGATATGCATGGGATCCAAGAGATGATTGATTTGTAACTGAACCCAATAAGGAAGCTCGTGAAAGATCGATAGCCTCTTCATACCAAGAGGCAAGGACGAGATTCAGAGTAATGTACAGGCGATCGCAACCATATCCACGGGATCTGGCTCTTCTCCCCACTCACATGTCACTTGATTGGCTACAACTGGCTCTACGTAAAGCCGAACGCGATGGAGAGACAATAAACGAGCGCGAGCAAGAGTTATCATTTGGATGTATGATGCATGTAAGTTTCTTACCTCTTGATGTAATTACGTAATTATTTGTGGCAATATACGCTATAAAATAGATGCATCTTCATTGTTTTAATGATGCTCTTTTGCAATATAAAAAGTACAGTGCATTATGGTCATATGGACGACATTTTTGCATGGAATGCATCGATTCAAAGAGAGTCACGTATGATTGTGGAATCATGGATAACTTCACACAAGATAGCCGAGCAAGTGCTTTGGATACCAAGCTTCTCTCCTCACAGTTGGATTATTGTGGAATCATGTGCAAAATCTATGAAGTTGATTTCAGACGATTTAGTATTTCATTCTTGATGTAAAATGGTTTAGAACTATTTACAATGGTCCCCATGCGACAGTGAGAAAAGATAGTAGCGGTTTCTTTGCAATAGACTCCACCAAACTTTAGACCGATGAAAGTGATACTTTTGTTCTTCCCGAGCACTGTGAGCAGGTGCATACTAATGATTTCATTGATCAAAGCTTTTGTTTTTAAAGATCCATTGATACATGTACTTAAGCATAATTTCATATATATAATTGATGGCATTTGGCACCCATTTTCAATATAGGTGGTTTTTCATCCGGATCGTTCTGATCCAAGATGGTGGTACGTGATCCAAGTTGCACCATGAAGTAAGTAAAATTTTGAAGGTAGAGATATGGATATGGAGATGCCACTACCAATGCCGGATCCAATTGATCCAGATGAATCTAGCGAAGAAGATGAAGATCACAATATGAGCCAAGAGGAAGATGCACATAATGACATCATACGGGAGGAAGAGGGAGATCACGATATTGAGGAAGAAGATGACGATCATCAAGAATCACCACACTTTATTGAAGAAGATGATCAAGTACTCTTAGGTGAACATACGATGCTAGAGTATGATGATGATATAGGAGATCAACTCAGTATAGAGTTAGAGATAGACTTGTTTGGCATGTTAGACTTGGCTCAGGATGAGACCATTGATGTAAATGCTCTTCATTGACTTTTTAAATCTCAAACTTGGACATGAATATATGAGCTTCAAAGGCTTGACGTACATGCTCTTGTACTTTTATTCTCTCAAAATATTAAACATGTATGAAAATAAAAAAAAAATTGTCATTGGAAAAAACTATCTTTTAAGGTCGATATGGGAAAAGAAACTCTCTATAAACCATCGCTATAGAAACCTATCTCAGTGTCACTATATAACAACCATTACCAATCTGATAAAAGTCGCTATATAGCGACTTTAGCAAATGTCGCTAAATAGTGACGTTTGACTAAAGTCGCTATATAGCGACCCTTAACAAACCTCGCTTCCAATATTGATGATTAGTGCCCTGCACACGCTAAACGTCGGTACTTAAGCATCACAATAGGATCCGTGTGCAATAGTGCAATCTTGAATTCGAGGGAGATCACTCTGCCAAGTGTCACACTAAGGTGCTAAAGTGCCAAATGCCAAGAGAAGTGAACTAGTGTCAGTGTGTGAATGTGTATACCGATGATAGATCCGATGGGGCTGACACTGTTGGGAACTAATCGGGGTAATATGGCAATGGATGACTTGGCTTGGTAGAGTTGGATATCCTTTATGGCAGTGCTAGTCTACAACTAGACTACATGTCAAAGAGTCAAATGTAGCAAATGAATTTTATATTGATTCATTTTAAGTACTGGGTGCACTGCAGTGGATCTGAAGGTGGTTCTGATGAAGAGGATTTAATGATTCTAGAATATAAAAATGTTAGACAGAAGATTTGAGGTGCTCAAAGCATAGAGCGCGAGCTGGTGATCATTGTTTCTTTTTATAGCTCTGCGAAATTCCCTCTGGAACAAAAGATATGGCTCTCGGAAGGATTGGCCAAATTTTGATCCCAAGAAGGCCCAAAAATGATGATGTGGCCTGTGTTGAAGTGTCGCTGTGTGTCACATGCAGCTAAAGGTCTATTCATGTGGACAGGCAAGTGTGCCTAGGTGGTAGCTGGTGACTGTGCATTGCCACATGTCATGATGACATGGCAGCATTACCATGTGTCATGAAGTTAACCACTAGGGTTATGCAACCAGGGTTAGTTCCATCATTAACTAAACCACAATTAGGGTTAACCAACCCTATCCACTTATTGACCAAGGTTAACTTAACCTAACCAGCCAATCTCCTAGGGCTAGTTCCAAAAATGCCACGTGTCCTTTCCTGAGGTCTGAGAACCTTTGTGAAGGAAGGATGAGTAATGACGATGAAGGAGAGCTTGTTGGCTATGAGTCAAGCACTACCTCCTTTGCCCATTGACAACAGTCAAATAGAGCCTACAGCCTCCAGGATCCAGTTGTTGTGGATGCTAATAGAAGCAGTGTTGTGGACGGTCGTGATCTTGCTGAGTTTGCTACGTTGCTATGCATGGCCATCTATTTCGGGATGAGGAAAGAAATGGCACGTTTTCGAATCAGAAACAAAAGGCACTTTTGCAAAATTTTCAGAGGGAGAAACAACGAGAAGAAAGAAGAATCCTTGCAGAGTAGCAACATGAAGTGGTTGCAGATGCACACATTCAATCATTGGCATTGGAGAGAAGGACCCGAGATGTGGTCTCACATTTGGTGGGAGCATATGAGGCTTCAACATTAGGCCATTCAAGTGAATACCAGTCTTGAGTCTTCGTAAGCTCTCGAGGGGGCCACTCATAAATATGTAAGCATAGCATGTAGGTTCAACAAAAGGGGTTTTTAAAATCTTTTTTTTCCATGTTTTTTACATACATAAGGGTACCATTTAAAGGGGTATTCATAGTTTGAATAGAAAAAGGGTGAATTTTATTCATGAAAATTTCACAAATAAGGGAGTTTTAAATTAGGCAGAGGATTTACATATAGTGAACCCCCTGAGCACAAGCTTTAGCCTGCTTTCAAAAATTCAAAGAGTGACAATCCTAGCAACACCTCAGGAGATGCACGCCCAAGAGACAATGCTCTCTATTGCCTACAAAAAGTGAAAAGGGTGCACATCTTAGATCAGCTAGCTGTAAAGAGGGCCACATTGGCTATGTTGGTATCCTTTGAAACAAAGGAGAAACAATTTTTGGCTCAAGTCGAAGCCGTTGATATAAATGCTATTGATTTATTGTTTTGACATCAATCAGACTTCTTGTCTTTGGCTTGGATTTTTATAGTGACATTTTGTACAGTTGTATGTTAAGTTCACCATCAATATATGAGTGTTTTGATCTCAGTTTTGGTGTA
The DNA here is from genome assembly GCF_047967505.1 of Dipteris shenzhenensis. Lineage (NCBI taxonomy): Eukaryota > Viridiplantae > Streptophyta > Polypodiopsida > Gleicheniales > Dipteridaceae > Dipteris > Dipteris shenzhenensis. Next base: position 38,868,112 of record NC_141597.1, on the reverse strand, counting down.
CATACTCTTATATTTTTTATCTTTCAAATGACCAAACTTGTTGTCAAAAATTATTTTGGGTCCTTTGGAAATGATGTTTTGTAAAAACGTTGGTATGAGAAATTTAACCCAAAGTCGGTATTAGCGATGATGGAAGCGTCAGTGGAAGCATTGTCAATCGACGGCATGTGCATCGGTATAGGCATCAGTATATACCGACCCCTATATTGACACTCATACCAATTATAATTTTATCATCCACACCAACACCTTACCCACCCGCCAACCATACTGATGATTTTCATGCCCACACTCGCAAAGCGTCAATAGAGAGCGTTGGAAAGAGACCCGTGTCTTGTCGTGAAAAACGTAATTAAGAGACAATTTTTATTTGAAAACCATGTACATGGTTTTCTTTTTCAACTTTAATCTCTTTTCTCTTTAGGCAAATGTGACTGAAGCTTTTTGAGAGGGCAAAAACAAGCTTTTTGAGAAGACCAAAAAAAGTTATGAGAGAGAGATCCTATGCACGTCTTGAAAAATCCTAGGGAGGCCTTTTTCATAGAAGAAACTGGCAATCTATGGCACCCATGAGCCATTTTTCTGTTTCAGAAAAGATTGACTCATGGATTTTTCGGATTGTCAAGGTGATGAGGCAAGTGGCTCTAAACCAATAAAATCTTACCATATTAGCATTCTACCCCAAGATGGTGATCAAAAGGGTTTCCTTGGATGGGACCCATGTGGCATGTGCATTTTTTTCTGATGTGTAGCACATGCCACCAATAATAAAGGTGTCATTGATTGATGGTCGACCTTGGGCCTTCCATTGCCTGTTCATCTACCATGAAACATGACCTTGATGCAACCAAAATAGAACCTCCCTGTTGGAATTCAGTACCAGTGTAGGTCGGAGTGCATCTCGCCATGTTCTCTTCCGCACCCATTGCACCTGCACCCGAAAGTCCTCCTACCCCTCCATTCGCATCCAGGTCGAGCGATCGTAGAATTAGGTTGTGGCATGTTGCTGGAGCTAAGGCACATTTCCAATGCACAATCTGGGCATCCCATTCATGTTGCGTCTCATCCTACGAAGTGGTCAACAAGTCGAAGAGCTGATCCACATTGATTGCCACCATGTCGGGTATTGTCGCCATAATGCATGGCAAGGCATCTGATGTGTGTTGGCGACGTAATTCCGCAAAGGTTCTTTGAAGGCTTTCCTCGTGAAGTGTGCGGGCTTGCTCCACCGTACTTGACACCACACTTGTTATTGGTCATGCTGCCGCACTCATCCCCACAAAGTTTTTGTTTCAAACTTTGGATTTGTAAGGTCAAATTCACAAACATCCATGTGTTTGTTTGTTGCTCCAATGGTTTTCTACCAAGTTAGAAAGGGCGTTGCTATACCTTTCACAAACTGGTGGAGGGGTGGTCTATATGGCATCCTCTGGGCATGCATCATTGTCCAACACCCAAGACGAAAAGGTTAGCTCGCTCTCCCTGGGGCGCCAACTCAATATGTAATATGTTACTACCCTCGTCCAAAATCTAGGGTATGGCGAGATAAGGTCCATAAATAATATGCATGGATTTTCTTTTAAAAATTCAAATATGCAAGGGAAAAATATGAAAATTTGATGTCCCCTCTCCCACAAACTATAAGGTATATGCCTTCAAAAATATGCAAGATTTTAAGATTTGCACATATTTTTCATAATATGAAAGGCCCAAGGGGGGGCCGGTCCTTTTGGATGAGGGGGGGTAAAACAAAAAATACACTAAAATATGAAAACCCATCTCCTTTCAAATTAATGTAACTTTTTCATGTGTTACCCAAATTTCAAAGTGTAAAGACATATTTGAAGCTCATTTAGTGTAGAACACAACCATGTTAATTTGAATAATTTCTACTTATGGCATATTGTTAGATTCATCTCATACTCAAGATTTTGATAGGCTTTCTTACTAAAGGGAGTTGGCGCCCCAGGTCGCTCTCCCTCCATATTTTTGCCAATCAACTCATAGGACAATCGTTGCAAGCTTCACGGAAGTATAAGGGAAAAGCCCCAGGGAGGCTTTTCCCGTACGTCCAAGGCCTGTGGGAGGTTGCAAGTTCCAACCTAATGGAGGCTTGCGCAAAATTTTATGCTTGCCACATCTGTGTTCCAGAGCATCAGTCCATCCTCTCTGTGATCGTGACCCGTGACTCATCTTCCATCGAGATTTGTGCTTTGAGCTATTGATGTGACGGATGGATGCAGGTGATTCATCTTCTCCAAATTAATCGTCCGCGATCCTACAGTGGAAATGAATTTCCACGGAATTGTTCAGGTGGTGTGTGGATTTACGACTCCCAAGGTGGTGTGTGAATTCGCCACGCCATTCCACGCAAAAAATTAAGTTCGCCACACCCACCAATGACTTTTTGGAACATGTCCCAACGTAAAAGGTCAAGGAGACGTGTATAAGGCACTTTACAAACATTGCATGCAAGTCATGCTTCTCTATTTCGCGTTGCCTCCTATTCTTTTTGCTACGGTTTCCAGCTTTTTTGATGAGCCTCATGCTTCTCCTCTATCCTCCCATGCTCTAACTCGCTAATCTCCTTCGCTGTTTTCCTCTGATTCGCAAGATGGCCTCTACCTCCCCTCTCTTTGCCTCCCTCATCGTTTTGTTTTGCCTCGCCTCCTTTCACGTACACCCAGCAGCTCCCTCGACTGTAGACAGCTTGTCCAGATGCCTGATCGAGAAGGGTGTCCTCAATTTCACCACCCCCGAATCCAACCCCGCTGCCTTCATCAGCCTGCTCGATTTCTCTTTGCAGAACTTGCGTTTCATAGAAGCTGGAGTGGCCAAGCCCGTGGCCATCGTCCTTCCAGGCTCAGTCACGGAGGTGCAGCATGCTTGGTCGTGCATCCGTGCCGATTGGGCCCTGCGCGTGCGCAGCGGAGGCCACAGCTACGAAGGCTTGTCTTCTACTGCCAACGTACCGTTCGTTATCCTTGACCTGATGAATATGCATGCTATCACTGTTGATTCGGCCAGAAAAACAGCATGGGTGGAAGCAGGAGCGACGGTGGGCGAGATTTACTACGCCATATCCCAGGAAACATCTTCCTATGGATTTCCGGCGGGAACGTGCGCAACCATAGGGGTTAGTGGGCATTTAAGCGGCGGTGGTTATGGAGCGCTATCCCGGATATATGGTGTTGCTGCAGATAATGTTATTGAGGCACAGCTTGTGAATGCAAACGGGAGTCTGGTGAAGAGGGTGAGCGTCAGTGATAAAGATCTCTTCTGGGCTCTGCGTGGGGGAGGTGGAGGAAGCTGGGGAATTGTAGTGTCCTGGAAGATCAAACTTGTTCCAGTGACCCCCACCGTGACCACATTCACCCTGTCGAAATCCGGTAAGCGGCTTATCATCGACCTCGTCTACCGCTGGCAAAGTGTAGGTCCAATGGCTCCAGACGGACTGTTCAGCGGGGTCTCCATCGCGGCCATCAATGAATCAGGAGTTATGGACATCACAGCATCGTTCGACGGGCAATTTTTGGGAAGCATCAACCAGACGGTAGCCCTAATGAAAGAAATCTATCCGGAGCTGGGCTTAACTGCTGCAGATTGTAAGGAGGGGACGTGGATACAAGCCACAGCGAATATGGCCGGCGTGTTGAGTCCCAGCGCCCTGACAAACAGGACTCAGGGGGGCAAAAACTACTTCAAAGCAAAATCAGACTACGTGAAGGCAGCGATGTCAAAGCAAGCTCTAGCGGGAGCATTCCAGATCTTGGAGCAGAACACAAGGGGATGGATAATCTTGGACGCCTATGGAGGGGTGATGCACCGCATAAGCTCAGATGCAATCGCGTTTCCTCACAGAGCTGGCAATCTGTTCGGGATTCAATACCAAGCCTCTTGGAGTGACGATACAGGCTCGCCGGATGCAGCATTGATTTCATGGTTGAGGGGATTCTATAGCTACATGGCCGATTATGTCTCTCAGGGTCCCAGGGCTGCCTACGTGAACTATATCGATCTTGATCTTGGCGATGGAGCCAATGCAGGCCCCAAATATTTTGTGCACAATTTCGACCGACTTGTGAAGATCAAAGGCCGAGTTGATCCTGACAATCTGTTCAACAATCCTCAGAGCTTGCCCACAAGGTTGTAGCTGACCGACATTGAACCTCGTGTGTCTAAGTAAGATCGATAGTGAAATTCTTCAACAATTTTCGGATCTTACGGAGATCTCAAGTGGCCTTATTGGCTTGTCTCTTCCCTAATTATAGACAGATCGACACTGAATATGTCAAGAATCTCATAGTGTTCACCATCCTTTTTACCGCCCAAAATCTGGCCCAGCTCTTAATTAATGTGTGACCTCATAATCAAATATCCAATAAGTGATAAGTATTGAAGATCTCTCTATCATAGACCCTTTGATCCCAAGTAAGCAAAGATTTGCAAAACATGCTCTCAAAACTTTTTGGGTGTACTTTCCTCGTGTGAACATAAGACCAACGTTTATTTCTATGCCAAGAAAATAATGGTCTCTTATATCTTCAATGTCAATTTCCATGTGAGCTAATTTTTTAGTTTTAAAATTAGCTTGCCATTGGATCAAAGAATTTGTTTAATTATTGAAATAAGATTTAGAATCATTAAATTTTTTTATAAACACAAAAACCAAATTTTGGACATGCACCAGATAAATACTATGTGGTATAGCACAAACACCATGCAATTTATTTAGAATAACCATGTTGTGCACGATATTTTGGGTTTACTCCATGGTAAAAACATGTAATCACATGCTGTCACACAGTTCCACATGAGAAAATTACAATTACATGCTTTTATCGCATCATAAACTCAAAATATCGCCTCAATATCACACAGTAATGTGGAGTAGTATTCTTTAAAGTGAGTTCTACAACCATTTACTAACTCATTGGTCGTGAAAGATGTGTATAGCTTTTTAGTGAGTTTTAAAGTCTCTAATGGGAGTACTAGGCATTGGAATGCTTTTTGTGTGCTCTATGTCAGTAGCCAGTTCCCGAGTGGATGTTTGGTTTGCACAACAACACAAAGCAACTATAGACGCACTTAATAGATGCACAAAATAGCGAGCGCATCTATAGGCGTTGCTTGAATAGAGAAAGTACGGGCGTGTCTAATAGCGCGTCTAACAGCTCGTCTATTTGCGCGTGTATTAACACGTCTATTTGCGCGTCTACACTGAGAAAATACGGGCCCATCTAACATTGCGTTTATCAGTGCATCTATTTGCACGTGTATTAGCGCATCTATTAGCACGTTTACACTGGGAATTAGATGCGTATTTAGATGCAAAATAGAGAATACAGAAAGTGAGATTTTGGTGTACATCATTGCTTTCCAAACATTGCCCATGATTACCAAAGCACATAATTTTAACAAAAACATCAATGCTTTTTTGCAAGCCCACATATACAAGAATTAAGTGAGGTGAGGAGAATGAGACAATATGTAAAATAGTTTTGCCAATATCAATGATGGGCTACGGTTCAATCTCATCCTCAATGAGATCAACCCTTGCCAAACTATCTACTTCAAAATCCAAACAAGTGTTTAGATCTACAAATACATTCAACCCACTACTACTTGTGCTACTCATGTGCTCATCGAAATTAGCATCACCAATGGTAGGCTCGTCCTCATGGGTAATGGCCTCAATATCTGTATCTCCTATCTCATGATCATCCTCCTCTCTCGTATCATGGTCATCATCATGTCCATGGCCATGATCATCCTCCATACGCTCCATATTAGTAAATGTACTATACATCACTTTGGAACGTGGCATAATAGGTATGACATGCCACCATCTATTATTATCCACCATTGGTTGATAGACAACCTAATTCAAACACAAATACAATCATGTTATTTTTCTTGCATCAAATATTTGCGAGTATTTTTATATGTGTACACGGTACCTATTCACATTGTTGCGGTAGTACTAGTGTGTCCTTCCTACTTTGCCAAAACTTTGTGGAAATAGTTACAAAGCCACTTGCATGGCATTTGATTGTTGCATTAGGGCCTCTTTCCACCACGTCCTTAAACCACTTTACATCCAAAACATACACAACGAAGCGTCGAAAGTCAAGCTTAATAATATCTTGGATTATGCCACAATAATCATCCATGGCTCCATTGGCTCCCTCAAAGCTAGCAATGACGCCGCAATTTTGTGTGTTTCTCTTATCATCAATCCGTTGTGTTCGAAAATGCTTGCCCTCACACCATATAGCATTGAACATAGTGCAGTACACCAAGAAAAAATCAATTAAATAAGCAATCTAAATTATGAAAAGCTCCTAACTTATGCATAACATTCTATATACCGACCTTGCTCATGCATCCCCTAGCATACTCCCATTCTTCCATTGTGATATGCATCCCCTCGTCTTTCTTTGCTTTCTCCATTTCATCAAGTAGCCAATCCACATGAATATCCTTTGGAAGTGCTCTTAGATACTGAGGGTATGGCACATGAGATCCGTGGTGTGTATGAATGAGGGCTCTTTCTTCTTGTCTTCTTGCCTTTGCATCCTCGTATCTTGTCACCCATATTTTCATCACATCACTATTAAGCATGCAATAGAGGTTGATACTATTATGCAACTCTGTGTCTATTACTTTGTTGCATCCTTTCCCTTGAGGCACAATAGAGGTCATCCTTAGGTCTTTATCATCTCTCCATAGTCGTGGGAGAGAGCTATCCACATCAACAAGAAACTCAGAAATATATACAAGTGACTCTTGTACCAACCAACCCTTGGCCATGCTACCTTCGGGTATTGCATTTTGTCTCACAAAGCCCTTCAAGGTCTTCATGAAGCGCTCGAGGAAGAACAACTATCATGCATGTATAGTACCACATATAGCAATCTCATCCACCAAATGCACTATAAGATGTAGTTGGCTTGTGAGAATAGAACGTGGAAATGTCTCCTCCACTAAACAAACCACCTCCACTGACATAACTCGAGCATTCTCAAGCGTGGTGGGATCTATTTCCTTTGAGCTCACATACCTAGAAATGAAAAAGTACACCATATTAGCAATATGAACACCTTGCATGGAGCATTGATACGCATCATATTTTGTATCATGTAAAGTACCTCACAAGCTCGCCCATCTTGTAAATACAATCTTTCACATCCTTCGATGCACTACGTGAAATGCTAGTAGGTAGTATGAACTGAACCCACGAGGAGGTGGTTGATTAGTTGCTCATAATTATTCGCTCACAAATTTGAAAGGAAAAAGATATTATGCACATAAAATACTTACTTGGAGCAACAAAATGAAGTGTTAGCGGGCAATCTTTATTTCCAACCAATATAGCACACAATAGTTACAAACCCTTACCGGCTCATGCCAAGTGGTGGAGGAGTCGTGGAACCATTCCAAATTCTCATCCAATCTCCCGTGGTGAGTGATTGTGGAAGGACTTCATTCCAAGGGGCAACATATCTAGGATGATCAGGTGGGAGAAATCGATGGTGATACTCATAGACGACCTTATTCAATGCATCTGCCTGTGAGGCAACTAGCGAAGGACCACAAACAGGACATGCATGGTAACCCAAACAATAGATGCAATTAAGAGTTGAAGGTGGGTTTAGGGTGCCACATCCTTTGCGTTTTCATAATTAGAAGTGCAATGCTTACCTGAACACTCGCCATAGCCTGGGAAGTCATGCATCATCCACATCAAGACTGCTTTGCAGTTGAAGTCTCGTGATGAGGGAGGCCTGCTCACATCATGCACCTCGATACCTCTCCAAAGTATCTCTAGCTCGTCAATCAAAGGCTCCAAATCAACATGTCCTTTATGTTTCCCTAGAATTAGAAGGGACACCATAACATGTCCTTTCTTAATAGCCATAGAGGGTGGAAGATTATAATTCACCAATATCATTGGCCATACACTGTAAGAGGTGCTTTTGAGACCAAATGGGTTCATACCGTCCATACCCAATCCAAGTCTCAAGCTCCTAGGTTCTTCCTTGAAGCTTGGCCATGTGTCTTCAATATGCTTCCACGCATGAGAGTCTGCGGGAGTTCTCCACTTGCCATCGGTTGATCGATGGGAGGAATGCCATGACATGAGCTCTGCAATGGATTCGCACTTGAACATATGTTGGATGCGAGGGATTATGGGAAAATGTCGCAGAACCTTACGAGGCACGTCCAAAGTTTTGAAATCTGCTCTATATCTTGCCTCTCCACAAGTAGGGCACTCTCTTGCATCCTTATGTAGTCCACCAAACAAAACACAATCGTTGACGCATGCATGGATGCGCTTGTAATCTAATCCTCCAAGAGAGGTGACCGTCACATGTTGCCTTGCCATATCTCTTGAGGTCGGTAATTTATTCTCCCTTGGAAGCATTTTACACAATAGCCTGCACGTGAAGACCATAAATGAGGAAAAGCATTTGAGTAATTGACCCACTAGCATAATTCACCATGTTTGCAAAATAGACTTTAAAGCTTACTTGAGTAACGCATTCAAACTTGCATTGCTCCATCCATAGATGGTTTGCAAGTTTAGTAACTCAAGGGAGGCATGTAGAACAGAGAATGTGCACCCCTTAAATAGTGGAGTCGATGTTGCAGTAAAAAGATCATCCTGCTCCATGATATCATCCCTCCCTTGATGGACATATAAATCCCACACCATATCATCAAACACCTCCTTCTCCACGGCTTCATGAGGTAATGGCGGAGGGCTACTATCACCATCACTCCATGCATCGATAATAGTCCCTCCTGAAGATCCCACCTCATATCGCCGACGCTTCACCTCCTCACGGCGAGCATAGGGCAACATATGCGAGTGTGGCACTGCATCTTGTATCAAATTAAAAAGGGATCATAACTCAAACATATGAACACCCATAGGTATCTCAATCAACCTTAACTCTTTAACACTTACCATGTTTATAGTCGCATCACATTCTCCATACTTTGAGATGTGATTGAGTGTAATCCTGCATGCACGATACATGTTTCCTCGACATCGATCACACATACATTTGATTTTTTGCTCCAACCACATTTCGCGATGGTAGATACGGAGGGATTCATCCTCACTGGAGCTACTTGTTGAAGATGAAGACATCCTACAAACAAACAATCCAAAAAAATTTGCTTTTCTTCAAATATTTAAATTTAAACTCTGTGGCGCGTCTAAAGGCACGTCTAAAACTACGTCTGTCTGTTCTGTGGTGCACGTCTATAAGCGTGTCTAAAACCGCCTCTACTCTATGTATCTAGATGTTTGTTCATCCTCACTGGAGCTACTTGTTGAAGATGAAGACATCCTACAAACAAACAATCCAAAAAAATTTGCTTTTCTTCAAATATTTAAATTTAAACTCTGTGGCGTGTCTAAAGGCACGTCTAAAACTGCGTCTGTCTGTTCTGTGGTGCACGTCTACAAGCGCGTCTAAAACCGCCTCTGCTTTGTGTATCTAGATGTGCAATTACATGCATATTTAGACGCATGTATAGACGCGCTATTAGATGCACTTATAGACGTAGTTTTTAAATCTGCTTTAAGCATGCTCGCTTTGCTTTTCTTCACATTACTTATACTTCGTGCGGCTTGCTTGATTTGCTATTAGCAGATCCACAGCTTTGACGCTTAAGAGGAAGGCACCCACACTTACTTCCAAGCTTACACTTAAGAGGAAGGCACCCACACTTACTTCCAAGCTTAAAGGAGAAGAGGGTGAACAAGGAAGAGAAGCAACTTTGAAAAAGGAGAAGAAGCTTCCATACCTCTATCCAAGGTAAGTCTTTTTACAGTTGATCTTTTTTGGAAGTTGCTCTCTTTGGATTTGTCCTTTCTCGTATCCAAGAAATGCATGATTTTGGTACCAGTGTTACGTTTTGTGTCAGGTGCATGTCCTTTTCTACTTTTTAGAAAAGTCCGTCTGTCGGAGTATGTCTATAGGCATGTCTCAGAGCGCGTCTACAAGTGCGTCTACACGTGCATCTAGCTTGTTTGCAGACACAGACAGCTGCGTCTATAGACGCACTGTTATACGCGAAAATAAACGTGCTTCTCAGACGCGTCTATAGACGCGCTCCGACAGTAATCTTTTCTTCCCTTCCCCTTTCTTCTTAGCTCATCAGTAATTGTCTTTTTTTCTTTTTTCCAGTTCATCATGTGGCCAAGAAGCTCTTCAGGCTCACCTGATCTCCGGAGTCTATTTTTAGGGAGTTATATAACCTTTTAGGGCACCCTCCTAGTCCTGCAGAGTTATACGGGTATATGACGGGTACTCTAAACATCCCCCAAGAGTGAGCACTACAGACTCCAAAACACCCCACACCAGTTGAGACCCCAACGGAGTCAGCACAGCCCAACCAGCTATACAATTGAGGCCCTTCTCCCATGCCGTCTTATGCCCCTTCCCCCATGCTTCCCCCATGCCGTCTTATGCCCCTTTCGCCATGCTGTCTTATGCCCCTTCCCCCATGCCGTCAGGAGGTCCTTCTGTCTCACAGAGCTGTCAGCGTACTCTTGTGCAGTCGAGACTCGATTCTCTAGCTACGAGTGGTGCCCGTAGTCCCATGCAGTCTCCAGCTACGAGTGGCCAGTGTACTAGCTCGACACGACATGGTAGCAGGCATAGTAGTAGGGAGAGTGGTGGGGGATGCATGGCACAGTGCTTTGGGAAGGGTGGTAGTGGGGACGATGATGATTCAAATGACTTAGACATGCCTCCGGGTGATGGTATGATCTTCTATGACATCACTCAGATAGGAGGCATCTTGATGGATGCACAGGGGAAGGACATCATGGCCTTCATGCGCTCTGTAATTGCTAACAATTACAGAGATTGCTTTATCCACTACAAAGACTAGCCAAAGAGGTTGGCTGATGAGACCCTCGCTGCTGTTCGCTCTAGGTATCCTAACCCCCCCAATCGTTAGTTCACAGATAAATGGGCCAAGTCAAAGATTGTTATGATACTTGGCAATAAAAGATCTTCGCTTAAGAGGCACGCACTAGCGGAGCTTGCCAGGCTCGAGGGAGGTCAACCACCAAGGGGCCCGCCCCACACCGCTCACAAGCATGAGTGGAAGAAAGCAATGAAGTCAACGAGGGAGGAGACCAGTCTGCAGCACGTGGAGGCACGAAGGATCCAGATGGAGCAATATGGAAGCATGCATTTTGGAGCAAGGGGTGTTGAATCATGGGAGGCCCAATTTGTAAGTATCGATCTCAAATTATATTGCTTATGCAGTTTATTAGGAGGTTGTTTCTTTGTACTAACCCCTCCGCAAATTATGTCATCTTGCAACTTGATATCGTGGGTAGATACCCTACTCCTGTTGAAACAGCCTACCACTGCCACCATCACAGAGGAGATGCATGGAAGCACTTCTATCATGATGGGTTGATTACTGAGGAGCAGTATATCCGGGCTACTGGAGCGGCCATCGAGGTATTTGAAAGTAATTAAATAATGTCAATATTATAAGTAAAGATTTGATTTTTCATACATTGATATATGTTGTCCCTTGTTTACAGGTCCCTGCACAAGAAGATGAGGAAGAAGATGAGGAAGGAGGCAGAGAAGGGAGCACAGAAGGGAGTGTGGAAGGGAGCGAGGATGTGGAGAACATAGATTAGTCATAGAAGTAGTGCTAGCTACTCTTTTTTGTACTTAAAGCCACTGGCTTGGCTTCGTGCCTCTTGTATATACACTCCTCTTATTTTTTGTACTTGAAGCCACATGACGTGGCTTAGCTTCGTGCTATATGTACATACAAGCACTTTTTGAGCTTTCAATTTTATTGCGTTTTGGAGTTGTAATGTTTTATTTGGAATTGTAATTAAAATGCGATTGGCTGTAAGAATTGAATTACACACAACGTGGAAATGAGATTCTTATAACTATATAGCATACACAACATACACAGCATTCTGTAAATTTAAAAAAAATAATTATGTAGCACCTCTATCAGTGCGTCTATAAACGCATCTATATACGCATCTGTCTGTTCGAGAAGCATCTATTTGCGTGTCTATAAACGCATCTATAAGACCGTTTATAAATGCGTATATACACGTGTTTAACGATGCATTTGTCTGTCTTTTAAATTTTTTAGCAGAGCATCTATTTACGTGTCTAGGTGTGCATCTATATGCATGTCTGTTTGCTATATAGATGCGGGTCTCTAAATGCAAAAATAGACGCGCAAATAGATTCACCCGTAAGTTTTTTTTAAAGTTCAGTAAACACATCTGTGTGCACGTCTGTGGGTGCTTTGTCTTGTTGTGTTGGATTCTCAAGACCTTGAAGCTGATATATTAAATCATTTTGTGTTACTTCTCTTGGAAATTTAATGGGTGTCTAATGAATATGTGGTCATAAAGGAGGGAATGAAGTTACAGAGGATAGGTAAGAGGTGGAAGCAAGTCGTATAGAATTAGACAAGAACGGAGGTGGGAGCAAAATTTTATATGGTGCAACTTTTCAAAGTGGTTTAGATATAGATAGTTAGGCTTTTATACTTGAGTATACATGACTATTGTCTTAAAAACACATGTTAAATTATGCTCATTTTTCTTGGATTACAAGAAATATTTTACATCCACAAAAATAGATTAGGATTCCATAATCAAGGGTAGTATAGAAATGTATTTCAAAGAAAATTAGTGTGAAAGATCTTTCTACTTATGATGAAACTTGATAACACCATGCCAATGCTTCACTCATGTGCACTCCATCAACTTCTTACATAGTGACTTTATCATGCAAGCATTGGTGATGAATGATGAGTAATTAGAGACTCTCCATCAATAGAGCTTCATGTATGATACAACTATTTGCTAGCAAGTTGTGGAGATGCACAACGCCATTATGGCATAGTAAGTGTTGTGCCAAGTGAGGTTGCTACATTTGAAATTTTAAATTCTCTAGTCATTATTTTACCAAAACATATGATGTAAATCAATGTTGTTATCAAAATTTTAATAATTATTATTTTTCTAATAAACAAAGTTTTTTTTTCCAAAACATAAAAGTTATGACATAACTCCATAATAGTATCGATTTGTTTCATCAATGCAAAAAATAAAAGCTACGATGATGCAACTTAATGTTGCTATCGAGTTCATATATTTCATGTCTTTTTGGGGAAATTTTTGGAAAATTATGACATACCTCAATATTAACATCATATTACATGTCATATTTGTTGTTTCTTTTAATGAAAGAGCATGAAAGTTATGACGAACTGAATAACGTCATCAAATTGCATCATATCTTCTTTTTTTAATAAAAGAAAAATGTATGATGCAATTCAATGATGTTATCCATTTGTGTCATAAGTTTCATGTTTTTTTCCATTACAAACAATTTGGACTCAAAAAGGGGCCCTGTAAGAGAGCCCTTGGGCTAGTGACGTGGAACGATGAGGTGAATAAAATGGAGTATAATATTGGGTAGTGGAGAGTAATAGAATATTGAAAAGGGCCTGACTTTCTTATTTCTTTATTCAAATGGACCAAAGTTTGATGTAGGCGTCCCACTTGCTACCTAACCTCTCCCATCACATTTTTGAACTATAACCAAACTGAAAAACCTAGTTTCCCAACCAAACTGGCACCATTTGTCCTGAAACCAAATCCTCCCATCCAACTACCACACTCCCCTCATTCTCTCTCATTTCTCTTTCCTCTCCCTCATTTCTGAGCTGCATTTTGAACTTTTCTTGCTCCAACCTTTTTTTCAAATCTGTTCATTTCTTTTGAGCAGGAAGCTTCTTTCTCTATTCTCCCTATCATGGGATGGAATCTCATGCCAAAATGTCGTCATTTCCTTTCTTTCCTTACATTTCCCTCCCATTTCACTTTCATTCTTTCAAAACTTCCAAGATTTTTGAGCGAGATTCACCTTCTTGCTCTATCTTGGGCACTTTTCTTTCAAATCTCGCCACTTCTTCTCTCATCTAAGATTCTCTTGTGATCTCAAATCATTTTCATGCAGAAACTCGAGGCAATCAATGTTCTGGATGAACCATGAATGATGCAAGGCATTTTGAGCTTAGAAGGAGATACTGGATGAGTTTCTTAGAGAAATGATGAAAGAAGATTGATTTTCAGGCAATGCACTTACTTATGCATGAAAATCAATCTTTCTTTTGCCCATCTCTCAACACTGGTCTATAAGGGGGCATGATTTCAAAGAACTTGTGAAGTTTTGGGGTCTATCCAAGTAGCTTTCATGGATGTTGAGGTGAGATATTCTTTGGAACAATGCAAGATAGTGGAAATGACGAGATTTTAGATTCAATGATGCAGTTTTCAAGAAACAACTAGTTTGTAGTCCGTTTTGTGTAGTTGTGTTGTTTTCTTTTACTACATTGTTTGAAAATGCTGAAATATTTGTTTGTTTTGAAAGAAATTTCATGAAAAGTGTGCTCATAGATGCTTTCTTACAAGAGAGAATAGTGCAACAGGAGTCATTGCACTCTTACTATGTGTAGTTTTCTACAAAAGATTATTTGAAATAGATTTCGAGATGTTTGGGAGCATATAATTTGTTTTGGAGCAAGATCCATCAACTTCAGCCTCCTAGAATGCAAGAGGGGCCATTAAGGAGAACAAGTTTGATCAAATTTTTTCAAGAATCAGATACTATTCATTCACAAGTTTTTGTTTTTTTTAACATTTGAAAGAATTTTCATGAAAAGTGAGCTCATAGAGGCTTTCTTACAAGAAGGAATAGTGCAACAGTAAAAGAGTAGTCTCTACACTCTTACTATGTATAATTTTCTATTTTGAAATAGATTTCGAGATGTTTGGCAGCATATTATTTGGTATGGAGTAAGATCCATCTACTTCAGCCTCCTGTAATACAAGAGGGCCTAGTGAGAAAAAAAGATTGGAAAAAGCTCGAGTTTGGTTAGCTCTTGATAGCTTGGTACCTTTGCTACAAACAAAAAGGTCTAAAGTTGATGATGCGCACCGTTTTATCAATGCTGTGAATGACTTTAGCTAGAATATGGAGATCCCCTGGGGAAAGAATCATTTCACATAGTACATGGTAATCTCTAACTTACATATTAAGATGTACATATTGATTGGTCCCATACTTATTAATTTGTTTTCTTGTTTAGTAGCACATTTTATATGCACATGCACCAGGCATCATACGATGGAAGCATTGGAGTGTGGTCCACTCAGGGCATGGAAAGATTGCATTGGCAAGCACGTTGTGTGTATAATAGGGTGACCCAACATGGGGGTGGTTGAACTAAGTCAAGCCCGATGGTTCAATTGGTTCAATGGTGGTATAGGTGTATCAAAATAAGAGTAGCTGCAATACTAGCATTCAAAGATTCCTTAGTGTCCCATGCAGTGCGAGATGTTAATGCTGAACATAGAAGAAGAATATACAAGTCATCAAATGCAAGACATAATATGCAAGGTGGCGTGCAACCCATCACAGAGAAGGGCGCATATGGGTGGAGTTTAATGAAATTGATGGTGTAGACTCTTCCAATGTGGATGCCCATTCATAAATTTCCGAATTTATTTGTTATTTTAGTTAGGTGATATGCAATAAAGTCAGCATATCAATGCAAAAAAAAGGAGAATTTTAAGTTGTTTGATGTTAATTATAGGTTTCCAAATCTAGGTTCCACCAATTCTATGCTTTTAGAGGTTATGTTGAGCTCAAGGTTGCGCCAAGTTCATGTTCTAAGAATTTATGTTGAAAACAAGTATTTTCAAAAATCAAGGTTTGGGGCCCTATATAAAGGACTTGGGTCTCATTTTCATTTCATTGTTTTAAGAGTTCTTTGCTCCCACACTCCAACACCCCCTCCCACTTGCCATTGATCCCCCATCCCCCTCTCTCACTCTCGCACCCTCTCTCCCTCTTTTTCCATCCCCCATGGCCAAGACAGAGCAAAATATGAAGAAGCTCACTGCTCTAGTAGTTTCCTCTTCCGATTGGAGCTCCTCTAGTGATGATGATTCAAACCCCCCCCTCAGAACACCCCTGTCAGAAGCTTCGAGTGTGGAAGACATAGAAGCCCCATGAAGATACGGAGGAGACAAAATCAGAGAATGAAGAGACCCGAAAAAGACATGAGGAGCAGAGGTTGAAGAAGCACATAGAGCAGTAGCCATCTCGCCGTCCAGTCCTAGGGAGAGCACAACAGCCACAGCGCCGTCCCGCCCCAGGGAGAGGACAACATCCACCAATACATCCAAGCCAAAGAGGTCCTCCTCTAGTGAAGAGGTATAAGTTTGAACTAGGCACCGTGGCACTTCAAGAGATACGAAAGTACCAAAAATCTGTGGAGCTCCTCATCCCAAAGGCAAGATTTGCAAGGGTAGTGCGCGAGGTCATATAGGACCTCAACGAGACCTCAACCAGAGCGCAATGTCTAGGTGGTACAGGAGAGGGATGGTAAAGGCCCCTTGGCATATTTTGGTAGATGCCTTTCTTGGTTTGCAACATGCAGAGTTGAGCCCTACTTGATAGACCTCATGCATGATACCTCAGCCGGCTGCCATCCACAAGAAGAGGGTCACCATGTCTGACAAAGATATGCAGTTCATCATATGCCTTAGGAAACCCAAGGGTACTTAGGGTTGTTTTATTTACTACACCTTGGGTGATGGAGAGAGATGTTGTATGTATTGTGCCTTGGGCAATTAGATTCTCAATGTATTTTGCTCCTATGAATATAATAAAGTGTCCTCTTTTATATTCTTTGTAGTCTATGTCTTTTTCATTGCAATCTCCAATTTCTTTATATGCAATATGAAAAGAAAAATAATATTTTGTCTTTCTCTATTTAACTTACATACAATTCAAAGAAAGAAATCAACTGAAAATTGTAGTCTTTATTAATTTAGAAAGAGTTTACAAGGATCAACCATTTAGGGCATGCTTTATTAATTCAAAAAGAGTTTACAAGGATCAGCCCTATAGGGCATGCTTCACTCTAGCCTACGCTTCTTTTTGCTAGGTTTTGGACCCCATTTTTGGCTTGTCTAAGAAGAGTGGGTTGAACGATTTCTTTATCAATATCTTGGGGATCATTGACACCCGCTACTCCTGCAATGGCTATGATGTTGTGGAGGGGTCTGGATCGTGTGTCTGAGAACAAAAACAAAGCAACATTATGCTTTATCAAAACAACACGATCTGTTGTGTCTTCTTCGTGCCCTTCTTTCCTACTGACGGGACAAAATCAAGTGTCGCTGGTGTAATCAGTCAATACAGCTCAATCTTGAATGGCCTATTTGCTTGGGATACATCGGCGTGGCCATATGCGAATGGAGATTATAATACGCCGCCAGACAACAACGACTAGGCGTATCTTGCAGCGTGCACGCAAGCAAAAATTATATACATGGTGAGCGTGAGCCCTTGGTTCTTCACACACATGACCGCTTCAAATCAAGTGAAAGGCAACTACACAGGGGTGGGGCTATGGATGACAAGGTGGAGTTCAATGGTGGCCTCAAGCGTGCAACTGGTGGAGATAGTATCTTGGAATGACTGGGCAGAGAGGCATTACGTGACACCGGTGGGAAGCAGCTGGGGGCCAGTGGAGATGGACTGGAACGATATGGGCGATCCTCACCAAGCATTTTTGGAGCTAGGCTCGCATTACGTGCAATGGTTCAAGAGTGGAGTAGAGCCACAGGCGACGAGGGATGAGCTATACATGGTGTACTACAAGCACAGCAAGAACGCAGTGAAGTCATCATGTGCCTTAGCCGAATGAATGAATGTGGGAGGCGCTAGCTACAAAGGTGCTACTTGCGAAAGTTGCAAGATCTGTCCTGTATTCTTCTAAAGAAATGTAATAAGAGTTGTGTCTCTGGAGGCTGAAGCCTCAGCATGTGTTCTTGATTTAATCTCGCCATTTCCACCCTCTACTCTTATCATTCTATCTTGGTCCCTTTGTTCTACCGCTTCCAAGAACTTTTGTAGATTAAATATTATATATTAAATATCATAATATATATTAAGTTAAAGATAATATATAATATAAAAGAAAGAGAGAGAGAGAGAGAATATATGCTGGTCTGACACTACCTGTCAATCTACCTCTTTTTAGCTCTTCCTACAGTCTACGTCAACTCCTTATCCACGTTTCAATGTATGCCAAGCTCTTTGTCTACGCAATCCTATGACATGTTGTCATGTCTTTGCTCGAGCAATTGTCCCACATTTTCCCGAGCACTTGTCCCACATTTGCCACCTTGCTATAGCACCCAAGACCTTGTTCCAAGGTGCAATTGCACCACATGAGTTCTATTGTCAATTTTCTAGTGTAAGAGGGAGGCATGCCATGTGGAGCTCTAAAAGTGCAAGGAAGGGTCTTCCTTTGCTCTCCATGTGGAGGGACGAAGGATTTCCTTGGGTCTCCACATGGCAACTCTCTCAAATCCCCCTTCACTCTAGTTTCTCCTACTACCTGGCAACACTTCCTTAAAAAATAGATGTGTGTGTGTGTGTGTGTGTGTAGCCACGTATGTGCATGTATTTATGTGTAGCCACACACCCGTGTGTGGGTCTGTGTGTGTTTCAACCTATATCTCTACTACTCTACTTCATATCCCATCCCCATAACCTTGATACATTCAGAATCATATAACTTTAATATCTTTGAATCATTCATTTCATTATTTCATTGCACAACTTCAACTTCACTATTTCTAATTGCAAGAATCAAACTCCCTTTTTATCATGGAATTATCCAAATTCCCTTAAATCCCATGTCCTACTGGTCCCCATATGAGTGGATCAAATAGTATTATAGATCATTAGATTGGCATTGTTGAAGGTAAAGATTTCATAGTATTAGCAACTGAATATAATTCCAAAAAGGAAAGTACAAGGTGTCTCCATTCGTTCATTCTCAGTCCCGCTTCATTCCAATAATCCATACTATCAAATTTACTTGAAGGTTTTAAGATAAAAACTACTGTCTCACCCAAAAACTTGTAAAATCACAACAGCAGTTGTAGATCACTGAGTTGATTCAAAATTCCATGTTTATAGTATACCCATATTAAGGGCAATCTACTCCCAAAATTCTCAGTATTAGCAAAAAATTGTAACGAAAACATCAACTACTATCATAGGACGAACATATGCATCTATCCATCCCGCCGGTAGTATAAAGTGTGCCAGTGTCATCTTCAGCAAACATCATTAGCAAATCTGGTTGAGAAGTGTGCCAACTCACCTGCATCCATCCACAAAAAGGGCAAGCTTAGGACCATGACCCTTTTATGTGGGACTGCAGTCCTCAATGCCAGCACACGGTTGTTATCCCTATCACCCAAATTTATTTGCATTTAATTTCATTATGGCACTTGCAGTTCAGGAGTACTTCATACATGTCAATAATACTCCTCTATAAATGGCAGTAAAAATCTTCAGTAAATGGTCATAAAAAATTTCCATAAATGATAGTTAAAAAGATCTTGCTAGTCAGAACTCTAGACTGAATATCGTATTCAATATAAGGGGTCCATATCTCAACTATTTATATCAATGTTAACTCGGGAGATAACCTCTATATGCTTCACATGTATTTCAATTTATTACTGCAACACAAGCCCCCTTAACTTCAGTATACAAGGTCCATATAGCTCCATTAGGTTCACAATTTCCCTCTAATTAATGTACTAACTTCGTCACAAACTGTATAAGTTGTACGTCCCTCTATATGTGATCATGGATCTAATCTTTATTACCCAAACTTCATTCTCCTTCTTATCAAGGAGAGGGCAAATATTTGTTGAATTTGTATATCAGTTCAATAAAGTAGCATATGACAAAAGTTGATGGACATCCTAATGACTGTTCAGAAATAAAATCAGAAAACTATGCCTAGTCTATACACTTGTTGAAAGCTTAGGAGAAGGCATATATTTGAAACAACAATCTGAACATGTGTATAGCTCATCGATTAATGGTTGGGAGAAAGTACATAGCCGTAGAATGAGCTTTTTGTTTTATGTAAGGGCTTCATTGCATAGAGGTAATGGTCATAGCAAAACATTTAAGTATCTATAGTGGTCCTGGAGCATGGTGACATACAGTGGCATCACATCCCTTCCTTAGCTACATTTGTGCTTGAATACTTTACGAGTAATCTGTCTAAAGTATTCTCATCCTCGTCTGGCCACCTCACATCTAGGCATATCCAGACCATCATCAAAAAAACATTCCAAAGCAAGAGATCCTCCCACTAAACCATGCAAGTTTCTAAAGGTTGGTTCGTATCACCAATCCCCGTATTAAGTCCTCAACCTATATCCCAACCATAGTATGCTATCTTTCACACTATGTCCATACGTTGTAGTTGTTATTATTCCTCGTTTTTGAATGCGAAATGTATCTCAGAGTACTTTATAGACTCTAACTTATTTCTTCTCATCATACCGCCTAGACTGCAGTACGTATAAATGGTAAGTTTGCATTGTTACTTCTATTATTGGCAAGCTTGTAAAAACTCGCTAGTAGTTTACTTTGTATCCCACCTCCAACCGTAGACAAGCATTATGTGTGGAAAGCTTGATGGCGCAAAGGCCCTTCATCGCAATCTCCAGCAAATTAGCTGCATGCACGTACAAATCACTGCATACCATTCTCCCTACAACAAAGTCTCGTATCTACATTCCCCTAATTAGGATACACGTTATGACCTCCGGTTCTCCATAGGACTCACTTTGTCTCCATCTCCATCTGAACATGCTAGAATGCAGTTCATAGATAACAAGTAGTTTGGGAACTAATCTATCGGCGTCTGCGCCTCAATCACCGATTTCCTAGTTTTGCAGCTTTGAATGATATCATAATCAAGCAAGTGTGCGACACAGTCAAGCGATCAAGAGAAACCGTCGATAGTTGTAGCGTAAACTATATACATATAATATCTCGTGAAGCAAACTTTTTCTCATTATCTAGCATGTTGTTGCCTATTTCATACTACTAACCCGTATACCAATGCTCAACGTTTTCATGCATTTTTATTCACAGATTGTGAAGGTGTCGAAGTCCTCTCAGAGGAGGACTCCCATTCTCCACGCTTTTCACGGACTCACTCAGAGGTCCACTTGTGTAATCGGACGCAGAGGTCCCCAGTGCATTAGATGCAACAGCTTCCCAATCTCTCCAAACACATTCATTAGGTCACTGTGGTCTACATGGGTTGCACATATCTCGCTTCCAGCCAAAGCACTAGTGTATAATGGAGGCCTATTAAGTGTGAAACTACGTAGCGCAAGGAGAAGTGCAAGTCAGGGTGCACTATCAGGCTACCCTTCCACACCCGACTGAGGAGCTCATTGGACTAAGGCCAGTCTATCCTTGCTCCTCTACTAGGGTGTGGTGCAAAATGACGAAGGAAAACACTAACATAAACAGCCACGTAGGCTTATAACGATGAGCTTCATGGAGGGGGCAGAACTGCCTCACCCTCCTCGAGCTCCTAGATCATTAAGCACCTCCTTACGGTATCGGTACCTAGGGGGCTCCATGTGCAATCAGGCATGTCTGTGGAGCTCTCTGTTCGTCTCTTGGAGTTTGAAGCATGCAGACAAGTCTTCTGCAATTTCTTGGCATGATTCTCCCTTGAAACGTCTACTCTACGTGCAGCCTCGTAATGACTGCTCCCTTCTCGTGGACTCTTCTACCTTGCACCTGCTGTGGGTGCTACTCTTCCTTGGGGGATGGGGCAAACTCTCCTTCCAAGGAAGTTCCCCAGTACTCGATTATTTAATTCGTGGCTGTGGTCCGCAGCCCTATAGTTAATGAAAATCAGTTAATGATCTATAGCCTCCTAATGTAACCCGTTTCTTAATGGGTTAAAGTATTGTAAATCCCTCGATTTTTCTTCGTCTATATCCCTTAATCAAACTCATAATACACTTTCTTACCCATAGCGGTTCCATAACCATTACAAATATAACTTTGGTTCATTAAAAAGATTAGAAGTCATGAATTAATGTCCTCTCATATCCCTATATTTTAGCTTATCTAGTTTCCCCCAATAATAGTGCTATAGTATAATTCCGTATCATGCATTAAATTGAAAGTATACTCCATTCTCTTTGTTCCCTATATATCAAATAGCTCCTACTATAACTGCTTGTATTAATCATGCATCGAGATGTTCCCATCCATCTAAAATGGAAAATGTGATAGTATGTATCCAATCATTGCTATATAATAATGCATCAAATTGAAAGAAAACCCTTAAGGATTAAAGTGCTACTTAATATCTCCCCAATGGGAGGATGTGTGTGTGTGTGTGTGTGACCCACCTTCCGCATTCCCGTAGGTCCAATCACACAATCCAAGTGAGGGCAGTAGACCGCCCATCACTATGGATTGGGTCGGAGTACTACCCATAAAGTACATATATAGTTTAAAAACTTCAATGAGTTGTGGATTGTGGAGGTGTACTTACCTAGCCACTTCCTCAATTTTCAAAGGTCCAAGTTGCACCCAGGGAACTCTTGCTGTAGAAATCTCCTCACAAGTCTTCTACTTTTATCTTTCTTGAGCCCATTCCTTTGAAAGTTCCCGATCAATTTCTTAATCTACCCAAAGGCATTGAAATCCTCTCCCTTCGTATAAAGTATGGGTATAACTTGGGAAAGAATTATTTTCTCAGAGAACGATAGGGGTCAATTACTATTAGTCTAGATGAACTTACATATCGGGTAGTCTAGGGACTTAGTTTTATCATATTTATTCGTCACTATTGTCCCATTCCTTTCATTGACTACAATAATGGACATGCTCAAAAAATTGACTCTTACACCTCTACCAATGCCATCCTCTCCAATTTGTATATCCACAGTAGTGTCTTTTATCTCCAAGAATTGGAGGGGGTAAATCCATAGTAAATCTATCTCATCATTCTTTTGTACTTTGAAAAACTCCTTTGGGGAATCCACATTGATTAAAAATATATCTTCCATATATCTAAATGGGTGTTTGAATTGGGATAATCTCTCCCAATCTTTGTTCTTTCACAATTTCTTAATGAAGTTACGTTCAAACCAATGTAGATAAAGATTACACCATAAGGGTGAGCAGGAAAATCCCATAGGTATGCTTAAGATTTGTTTATAAACTTACTCTGCTAATCTTAAATGCATGTTTTCCAAGAGCCACATATTGATCATTATACACTCCTGCTCTGACCAGGATATCATATTTTTACTTTTTCTATCACTCCATGAGGATTTTCTCCTATTCTAGTTTAGGTTTAGATATCTCTTTTTCTTACCTCCATAGGCCATACTGATGATTTGTGATATCACTTTCTTCAACCCATATTTCCCGTCCAAAGGAATATTTTCATAACATTTACCTATGTCTGCAGTGAAGACCAATTGGATGCTTTGTGGTAAATTTAATTTCACCTCGTAAATGGAAGTGACTATCCAAAAACAGTTACTGTAATGTTGGTCTCCAATTCAATTTGCTCTTGGAGATCCCTAGATGCCTTCATGATGCGATCTAGGCATGCTTGTAATGCAAAAGTAATCAATGATGCCAATTCCGAGAATACACAAAGGTGTGCATTAGTAATCTTTTGAATAATAACTCCTTGTAACCAATGCCCCATTCAAATGTGGGCACAAATAGTTTCCTCCATCTGATGAGAGGAGCCAAGCAAGAAGCCCGCGTCTCGGGAGAATGTGTCTCGTGTAGTGACATTCAAAGAGAGAGATGGCAGGATGGGAAAATATATCCCATTGGATTGAATCACCGTGTAGCTACTCAGTAAGTGACCATATTGGGCTTTTATCTCTGTTGTTAAAGAAACTCCAAAACTTCAAGCATATGATGGGGTATACCTCAACTAGTTGGAGCTCTTCTTCCTTGAGTTCGTTGGAGGATGGAAGACCCTTGATCAATGCCAAATGCGAGAAGGCCTTGGGGAGGTGATACTTTATCATCCAGTTGGTTTACAAATCACCACCAAGCCACGCAGGAAGGTGTTGATGTAATATTCAAAGCCAAAAGAGTGTCAGTATTCTGTTGCTACTGAGGAAGGGGGAGGATCCCTTGGAGGAGGGAGAACGTGTAGCTTGGGCAGTGAGGCATCATGCTTTGTAACCTTTTGACATGGTAGTTTGTAGTTGGAACATGGTTCGAAGGTGATTGGGACTCTGGGAGCTGGTAGTATGTTGCAGAGGCAGTCGGGAGTAGGAGCGATGAGTAGAGGCAGTTGAGTGCCAAGATGGAGCGAGATGTCAATAGGAGCGATGGAGGAGCAAGAGATTAGAGCAAGAAGTTGAGCGTAGGTAGGAGCTTGACGCTCAGAGCATGGACATTGGAGGTCGCCTTGCAGCTCGAGCTCTGGAGGTCTACGTGAGTGTGAGGTGGAGCCGCAAGCAGTTGTCTGGGTGAGGCATGAGGCGTAGCAGTATGCATGAGGCATGAGACCTAGGGCTCTATCAGGTTGGCATGAGGTGGGAGGTGGAGCTTGGAAGGAGGCTTCAACGTGCGGGAGGTAGAAGGAGGCTGGATTTGAGCTCTGGAAGAGGAGCATTAGAGGTTGTCAGTGCAGGAGATTGCGAGGCTTGAACTCGCCATGGTTTCAAAATGAAGCCATTAATGCTCCACTCCACTCCCCTCCAAGAGCCACTACCTCCCAGCAGTATTCACTGAAAACCAAACCATATACAATGAACCTCCAACATCTTAGTTTCCACCCGTAAAAAATGTTTTCTCAATTTTATAAAATCTCTAAAATTTTAGGCAATTTAGTTATATTTTATCTTGAAAATCAGCAAATTCTCAAGGAAAACCTTCAAATTTTGAAATCCCAAGTTTGTGATTTGTTGAAAAAAATGTTTTCTATGAACAGTGCCTTCCAATCTCTGGTTGCACAACATGTGGCTTTCCTTCTTTATTGCATTTATGTGCTGCGGTGACTGCTTTTCTTGGTCTCTCTGGCAATCTGATGCACCCTACAGCTCTTCCTGCTCACTACTATTTGTCATGCGTGTCGACCAATTCCACGATGCCACATGTTGGCTCAGAGCCATCGGATCTAGCCCTTGACGCGCGAAACTATAGCTGTCCTATCAGATCTGGCCCTTCATGCCCGCAATTACGCACCACTAGAACTGTAGGTGTCTTGGACTGCACTGTGCAACTTCAGTCTCTGGTCCTCAGGCTGCATGCATAGCCACTCCGCATTGCCGATGCCACATCATGCCCATGTGCCACATTGTGCCCACCTACACATAGAGGCCATGTGACACTCAGAGGCCAGTACTGCTCCGTGCCCCATGCCATGTGGCATGAACTACTGCACCAACAGCACCATGTCATGCGTCGTCGCCGTCAGAGCTATCTGCCCACTACTCTGGTTGCTCTGCATGCCACATGCAGTTCACCCCAGGTTCAGCCCCATCATCTACCCTCTCAGTGTCTGCCATTTGCCCTCTTCCATCGCCACATGGTCTCCTCGAGCATTCTCCTCTCTCCCAAACCTCCCTGTTGCCTCGAACCTCCATGGAGCAGCACCACATCATGCGCCGTTGCTGTCAAAGCTATCTGCCCACTACTCTGGCTACTCTGCATGCCACATGCAATGTGCCTCGGGTGCAGCCCCGCCATCTACCCTCTCAGTGTCTGCCATTTGCCTTCTTCCATCGCCACGTGGTCTCCTCGAGCATTCTCCTCTCTCCCAAACCTCCCTCCTACCCTGAACCTCCATGGAGCTCCCCCGAACCTCTATATTTCCTCCCCAGACCTCTAAATCCAAGCCATGTGGTAGGTTTGGGATTAATAGCCGTAAGAAATATAATAAGCTATGTAGGCAACCCAATATTCAACAGACTTGGTACCATAATATGCCAGCATGTTCAATATGTGACTGAAGAAATTTACTAGGCCTTAATGTGAGAAACACTTGGGTATCCATTTTGATGAATAAATCTAGCCCCAATGAGATTCCATAATCAACATTTGCGAGTCCCTTTTTTTGCCAAGAAGAACGTGCTTCCATTTTAAAAGAATCATATGAACATACCTCCACACAATCATGCAGCCTAGAAGAGGTCTAAATGGCTCTCCAGAGTCCAAATGAATAGTACATACATCCTTTCATTGGAAAAAGTGCAAGTCAACAACCTCCATTCAATTTGTTGTTAGAAGTCATGGCTGCCAAGACCTTCTAAGATGTAAATCTTATATCCCATACAAACAAAAGGTGTGTATTTCCTCCATGTGCTTTGCCCAATGTGAGGTGTGCCGACCAACCAAGTCAAAGCAAAATTACTCGGGATAAGTCTCTTCCCTTGGAGTTGGTCCGGCCTCATAGATCAACCAACCAAATGAGCACTAGGCTGGTAGGCCATCAAGGTTGATGTTGAGAAATTGTAACATGAAGAAAATGCTACTCTTTAACAAATATCTGGAATTGAGATGCCAATTCAGGAATGTTGAGCCATTGATTTTGATCCTAGTGCACAACACGCTATCATTGAGGCATGTCGAGGGATGACTGGACACAAAAGCATTCAATGCAACATGGTGGCTCATTTTCAACACCTCCCCAAATGATTTTCGTGCAATAAATTCATGTGTAGGTAAAAAAAATTTTAAGTCAATGAATTTGTCGCTATGTCTGTCGCTATACTCGTCAATATTTTTAGCGTTATGATTGTTGATATACTGGTCGGTATGTTCTCCGTATACCAACGAGTATACCAATGACAATATGACTAGAATATTGAAAAACAAATCGATGCTAGCACTCACCGATGAAAATTATAGAACATAATTTTTGTAGGACCAAACGAGTTTGATGTGCAAATTTGATCATTTTGAAGACAAAAACTCTACGAGCATGTATACCAAGTTTGGGAGCAAAATAATGATACATTCATGATATAACAATATCATTTCGTGTGCCCATATCAAGGGTAGCACTTCCGACAAAATTACAAGAAGTATTTTGCAATAGGATCCAAATTCATTTTGACAAGTAACTTTTATCAATTTAAAGGTAAAAATTTTAAGAACATATAGGCCAAGTTTGAGGTCAAAATACTAATATATTGCATATACGAGTTTTGATGTATTACAGGTATGGGAGTGAAAGGGCCAAAATAATAAATTATCTGAATGGCAAAAGAACCAATTAGTAGCATTTACATCAAAGGCTATGTCTTCACCCAAGTGCATCATGCCAAATAAGTGTATATCTAGCTCTATTTATTACGAACTCACACATATCATCAAGGCCTATACTGCCTAAAACTTGATTCTCTTCACCCTCTTCAATAATTCCACCAATGTCGCATTGTCCACCTTCTTTCTTAATGTCGATTCTCCATCTTTGTCATTATTTCCACCTTCTTCCCCCATATTGTGATCTTCATCTTCTTTCCTAGATCTATCGGCATCAACTAGATTCATTGGCATCTCCATATTGACATCTCTAGCTTCAAAAGTCAATTTACTTTAAGGAGAAACTTGGACCACAAAATACCATCTTGGATCATAATGATTCAGATGAATGATGGATCATTGTTTGCTTGGGCATAGCCATTTTTGGTGAGGTTCAGGGACTTTTCTATATATAGGTATCTTGCATGACCCATAACTTATGCATTGCTCAATGGAATTCGGCAAACTTTGTCTTAAACTTGTAGTACACATTCCACACTTGAACATGAAAGCAAAAATTATGGAATATAGATTTGAACGAGACCGTTAAAGCATTACAAGTGCTATGTTGCATGTGAAGCATGCATCTTGAAGACTATAGGATATATCAATTTATTTAAAAACATCACATTTTTATTCTATACATATACATGCAACCAAGTAATCATTCAAAAGTACATGACGTGAGCTTCTCCTCACAACCCAAGGACACACCTAAATGAGAACATTAGGCATGGGTTAATGGGCCTCCAATGTTGTGCTAACTTGATGCATACCCATTTGAGGGCACACTCCATAACTTTTTTTTGATTTGTTGAAAGCCAAAACGGATTGAAAATTTGGAATCCAAACTAGTGGGACTAGTGCATGGCAGTCTTAAAACATTGACAGTTGTTGGTATTCATATCTAGATTCACCCTCAAATAGAAGAAGTTGGAAAAGTGCAATTTGTGCATGTGAAAATGTATTTTAAGAAATCCAACACTATTTACGATTTTGAATTGTTTCTTTTTCCATGCAGTTGCTTGCTATATGGCTCATAAGCACAGGATCGTTGTTGTAAGTGTAGTCAATCTTTAGGGATCAAGATCTTATCTAATCCATGCCAAGTAGAGTCTCAATCTTGTCATTAAGAGTAAGGTAGCCCAATCTACATGCTTTTGAAGTGATAATTATATACGTTCAATAGACCAGAAAGTTGATTGAGAAAATAACTTGGACAAAACTCTTTAATGTTGTACATGATTGGGAACCATGATATCATTGTAGTTCAGTACAATGCTTTGTTCTTGCACTACTACACACGGATCCTATTGCGACGTTTACATATCGACGTTTAGCACCCGTGTAGCGTTAATCGTCGGTATGAAAAGCGGGTTTCATAAAGCGTCGCTATATAGTGACGCTTGCCAAAAGTCGCTATATAGCGACTTTTATAAAGATTGCTATATAGCGACTTTTAAGTGTCGCTATATAGCGACACTGATATACTATTTTATAGCGACATTTTTCAGAGAGGTTTTTTTTTCCATATAGGCCTTAAAAGTTAGTTTTTTCCAATGACAAAATTTTTTAAATTTTCATACATGTTTGATCTTATAGAGAATAAAAAAATGAGAGCATGTACATCAAGCCTTTGAAGCTCATATATTCATGTCCAAGTTTGAGATGAGAAAAATCAATTAAGAGCATTTACATCAACTGTTTCATCTTGAGCCAAGTCTAAGGCACCAAACAAGTCTATCTCCAACTCTATACCGAGTTGATCTCCTATATAATCATCGTACTCTAGCATCGTACGTTCACCTAAAAGTATTTGATCATCTTCTTCAATAAAGTGTGGTGATTCTTGATGATCATTGTCTTCTTCCTCAATATCGTGATCTCCATCTTCCCCCGTGCGATGTCATTATGTGCATCTTCCTCTTGGCTCATATGGTGATCTACATCTTCGCTAGATTCATGAATTGGATCCGGCATTGGTAGTGGCATCTCCATATATCCACATCTCTATCTTTAAAAATTTGGTTACTTCGTGGTGCAACTTGGATCACGTACCACCATCTTGGATCAGAACGATCTGGATGAAAAACCACCTATATTGAAGATGGGTGCCAAATGTCATCAATTCTATATATGAAATTATGCTCAAGTACATGTATCAATGGATCTTTAAAAACGAAAGCTTCGATTAATTAAATCATTAATATGCACCTGCTCACAGTGCTCGGGAAGAACAAAAGTATCACTTTCATCGGTCCAATGTTTGGTGGAGTCTATTGCAAAGAAACCGCTACCATCTTTTCTCACTGTCGCATGGGGATCGTTGTAAATAGTTCTAAACCATTTTACATCAAGAATGAAAATACTAAATCGTCTGAAATCAACTTCATAGATGTCGCATATGGTTCCACAATAATCCAACTGTGAGCAGAGAAGATTGGTATCCGAAGCACTTGCTCGGTTATCTTGTGTGAAGTTAGCCATGACTCCACAATCATACGTGACTCTCTTTGAATCGATGCGTTCCACGCAAAAATGTCGTCCATATGACCATAATGCACTGTACTTTTTGTACTGTAAAAGAGCATCATTAAAACAATGAAGATGCATCTATTTTATAGCATATATTGCCACAAATAATTACTTAATTACATCAAGAGGTAAGAAACTTACATGCACCATACATCCAGATAACTCTCGCTCGCGCTCATTTATTGTCTCTCCATCACGTTCGGCTTTACGTAGAGCCAGTTGTAGCCAATCAAGTGACATGTGAGTAGGGAGAAGAGCCAGATCCCGTAGATATGGTTGTGATCGCCTGTACATCACTCTGAATCTCGTCCTTGCATTTATTCTTTCTGCTTTGGCCACTTCATATCTCTTAATCCACTTCTGCATCTCAGGGCTATGGACGATACAAAAATTATTGAATTTCTCCATTTTCTCTTCGCTCATCTTTCTTTCAATCCCTTTTCCTTGGGGAACCTCGCCAACGATGCGATCATCCTTGTTATGCCAAGCTTGCAGCATATCGGGATTCGTGGATGCAAGAAACTCTGTGATATATACTAATGACTCTTGCACAAGCCATCCCTCTGCCATGCTTGCTTCTGGTTTTGCTCTTTCTCTTACAAATCCCTTTAAAGTTTTCATAAACCGCTCAAGAGAAAACATCCATCGACTATGAACGGTACCTGCTATAGCCACCTCATCAACTATGTGCACAAGCAAGTGGACTTGAGTTGTCATAATGCTCAATGGAAAGTGCTTCTCAAGCAAGCATACGGCTTCGATGGATTCCACCTTAGTCTTCTCGATGCTCGATATGGAGATCTCTTTTTGAGATATCCACCTATTTCACATGTCCATGTAAGATATTTTCATAGTCAATCTACAGATTAATCAGCTTAAATTGAAGAAAATACATTCAATGCGATTTGATAGTAAGCATACCTCACAATACCACAGATCTTGAATATAGCATTTCTAACATCTTCTTGTAAGCACCCTTTTATTATAATTGGGAGGATGAACTATCAAAGCAACAAAGAAGTCATGTCAACAATATAACCTAATAATAATTACGCTAATGCTTTACGATATCGGTACACTAATTCTACTTAGAATACCTGTAAGACCTTGTGCCGATCATGGGACTTGAGCCCACTAAGCTTATTGTCCTTTGAAAATGCTCCTTTCAAGCAATGCATGTACCCTGTCAGTGTTTGAAAAGAGGCAATGTCTGCCTTGACCACTGCCTCCTCCCTCGTAGAGAGGATCCACGTTGCTTTCGAGAGAACAACTTTTCCCGAAGCATGCACTTGGGGCCACAAACGAGACATCCTATTCATAGCACGCAAGTCTTCTCGCACTCCTCTCGAGTCTTTGGAACCAACCAAGTGTGCCCAAATAGTAGCCCCCACATTCTTGAAAATATGCATGGGATCCAAGAGATGATTGATTTGTAACTGACGCCAATAAGGAAGCTCGTGAAAGATCGATAGCCTCTTCATACCAGGAGGAGGTTCCTCTCCGTTCGCCCTCCAAACTTGAATCTAGTCACTTGCCTTTGAATAAGTTGGTGGTGGATCAAGCTGACCTCCATGTGCGAGATGGTCGAGTGGAAGGTATCGAGCATGACCTTCATAAACATTTTTTCTCATATGTTTGGAGTAGCGTGCAAGCGATTTCAGAGCCAATCCACAAACAGGACAAGCATGGTACCCACTTGTAACAAGTCCTGCATGCGTGCATGAATGTGTTAGTACAAGACATGCATGTGAAAGAGAGTCATAAAAGCATAATCCCTCATTGTACATGTAAAGACACAACCACATACCTGTGCACTCTCCATATCCTGGGTAGTCATGCATGGTCCACATCAAGATACCCCTGACCAAATATCATTGGTATGTCTAGGAGCTCTGGAAATATCAAAGACCTGCACTCCTCTCCATAATATCTGTAACTCCTCTATCAAAGGTGCCATGTACACGTCCATATTTTTTGCCTTGTACTTTCCTGGCACAAGTAGTGCAAGCATGAGGTGTCCCTTTTTTATTGCTAGCCATGGTGGGATATTGTAATTCACCACGACTATGGGCCATGTCGACCAAGATGTCGAGCGTAACTCGAAAGGATTCATGCCATCCATGGCTAGCCCAAGATGTAAGTTGCGTGGCTCCCTTGCAAAGTCCGGCCACTGATTATCTATGCGCTTCCAAGCTGCACAATCTGCGGGAATCCTCAATGTGTCATCAGTGGACCAATGAGATGCATGCCATGTCATCAACTCTGCTATGGATTTGCATCAAAACATGTGTTGTATTCTTGCAATGATGGGAAAGTGTCTCAAGACCTTTACTGGTATCCACTCACCCTGAAAGTCATCTCTATATCGTTGTTCCCCACACTTTGGACAACTAGCCAAATCTCCATGCTCACGATGAAAGAGAATCCAATCATTACGGCAAGCATGGATGGTATCATAATCCATACCCACCATTGTTAGCATCTTTTTCGCTTCATCTCTTGATGCGGACATGGTATTTGGTGCAAGCAACATCTTCTGGAGCAACCTATGATAATTCAAAACATACATAGGCTTCGAACAATGATGATTTGGTATACACTATCCAAATGATGATTCTCAAAACAAACAATATCCAAATAATGAGTCAAATTAATGCAAGAGCTAACCTCATTAAGGCCGAGACACTTGTATCCGACCACCCATACTTTACTTGTAGATTCAAGATTGAGAGACAAGCACGTAGTTTAGACATCCTAGCACCCTCGTACCATTGTGTTGATTGCAACTCTTGCATTTTGACCTTAGACTCTGACATCACGTGCACATGGGATGTAGTGTCCCTAAAAATGGAATCCATCATGTCGACCATACCCTCGTCATCATCTGGGAGACTATAGTCTTGCTGAAAGTGAGAAGGTATATGCATACCCTCGTCACCCTCATCCTGTTTTAAGATTTCGTGTAAATATAAGATCTTGTATTTCCTGGTATACAATAAGACTGCAAACTTAAATAGCTTTGACTTACCGATGGTCCATCAACATGTGCAACACCAACGGTGGGTACTGGTTCGGGCTCCTCTCCATACATCCGCAAGTGGCGCATGATAATATGACGTTGATGTCGTACTTCTCGCTTGCAATGAGTGCAATGATAGTATAACCTCTCTGTAAGCCACTTCGTGCTCCCGGGCATTGGCGCATCATCTGACGAGCTTCCACTCGTCCCTTCCATCTACACTTATAAAATCACAACATAAGTTGCAAGAAGAGATATTAACACTTATAAAATAGCATCTATGAGCTTCCCTTCATGGTACAACAAAAAGTGACTTTAAGCATCGCTATATAGCAACTTTTTGCTCTGTTCCATTGCTATATAGCGAC
The DNA here is from genome assembly GCF_047967505.1 of Dipteris shenzhenensis. Classification (NCBI taxonomy): domain Eukaryota; kingdom Viridiplantae; phylum Streptophyta; class Polypodiopsida; order Gleicheniales; family Dipteridaceae; genus Dipteris; species Dipteris shenzhenensis. Next base: position 38,834,942 of record NC_141597.1, on the reverse strand, counting down.
GTTTTTCATTAAAAACATCGCTATAAAGCGATAATCGCTATATAGCGATAATCGCTATATAGCGATGGAAAAGCGTCGCTATATAGCGACGTTGTGCGTTAAAACTTGAGACTCCCATCGCGGGGCGCTTTCTTTATCCCCTTCTCTAATCTCTCAAGTAACCAAGGAAATCTCTCCTCCCACCTATTTTCGACAACCTCCTACCAATTTCCGACAACCTCCCACTCTATTCTCCACTCCTCACCCTTCTCCTAACTCTTGTACTCCCTCTCTACCCTTTTCCCTCTTTAGTTTCTTGAAAGGAAGTTCTTCAAAAGGGGAGTTTGTTTCAACAATGTAGGTTATTTGTTTGTTAGCTTTAGTTTTGTGAGTGCTTCTCCTTGTATTGCTAAACCTGTAAACTAGTTTTCATGCTTGTTTTCAAAGCATTGAAACAAAAAATGAGATTTCAAGAAACAAAGAAAACTCACCTCTTTTCTGTATTTCTCTTCCTTCTCTTTCTCCTTGTCTCCTCAATCTCCTCCTTTCAAGAAGTTACTTTTGTAATCTCCTCCTTCCTCTAACATCTTATTTGAAAAATGGTATGTTTCCTCTCTTTTGTAGGGCCAGTCCACAACATTGAGCGGGACATACTATTTCAAGTAAGTGCTTCCTCTTTTTTCCATTTATTATTTTTGTTATTTGCATTGGCCTGCAGCTAGCGCCTTAAGTGCTAGCTGCAGTGATGGGCGTAGGAACCCTCTCTTCCCCTCAATCTCTTTCCTTCTTTCCTCCTTCAATCTATTTCCTCTTTTTCCCTCTTTTCTTTTCCTCTTCTTCTCTCTTTCTTTCCCTCTTTTTCCCTCTTTCCTTTCCCTCTTCTTCTCTCTTTCCCCCTTCTCTTATGCTCATGCATAAACATAAGCATGAGCATAAGCATGAGCATAAGAGAAGGAGACATATGCTCATGCTTATGCTTATGCATGAGCATAAGAGAAGTAGACATATGCTCATGCATAAGCATGAGCATATGTCTCTTTTTTCCTCTTTTCTCTTTCCCTCTCCTTCTCTCTTTCTCTCCCTCTTTCCTCTTTTCCAATCTCTCTTCTCCTCTTTTCCCCCTCTTTTCCCTCTTTCGTTTCCCTCTTATTCTCTCTTTCCCCCTTCTCTTATGCTCATGCATAAGCATAAGCATGAGCATATGTTTATGCTTATGCTTATGCTTATGCATAAACATGAGCATAAGAGAAGGAGACATATGCTCATGCTTATGCTTATGCATGAGCATAAGAGAAGTAGACATATGCTCATGCATAAGCATGAGCATATGTCTCTTTTTTACTCTTTTCTCTTTCCCTCTCCTTCTCTCTTTGCCTTCCTCTTTCCTCTTTTCCAATCTCTCTTCTCCTCTTTTCCCCCTCTTTTCCCTCTTTCCTTTCCCTCTTATTCTCTCTTTCCCCCTTCTCTTATGCTCATGCATAAGCATAAGCATTCTTTTCCCTCTTTCCCTTCCGTCTTATTCTCTCTTTCCCCCTTCTCTTATGCTCATGCTTATGGATAAGCATGAGCATAAGAGAAGGAGACATATGCTCATGCTTATGCTTATGCATGAGCATAAGAGAAGTAGACATATGCTCATGGATAAGCATGAGCATATGTCTCTTTTTTCCTCTTTTCTCTTTCCCTCTCCTTCTCTCTTTCTCTCCCTCTTTCCTCTTTTCCAATCTCTCTTCTCCTCTTTTCCCCCTCTTTTCCCTCTTTCCTTTCCCTCTTATTCTCTCTTTCCCCCTTCTCTTATGCTCATGCATAAGCATAAGCATGAGCATATGCTTATGCTTATGCTTATGCATAAGCATGAGCATAAGAAAAGGAGACATATGCTCATGCTTATGCTTATGCATGAGCTTAAGAGAAGTAGACATATGCTCATGCATAAGCATGAGCATATGTATCTTTTTTCCTCTTTTCTCATTCCCCCTTCTTCTCTCTTTTTCTCCCTCTTTCCTCTTTTCCAATCTCTCCTTCCTTTCCCTCTTCTTCTCTCTTTCTTTCCCTCTTTTTCCCTCTTTCCTTTGCCTCTTCTTCTCTCTTTCCCCCTTCTCTTATGCTCATGCATAAACATAAGCATGAGCATAAGAATGCTTATGCTTATGCATGAGCATAAGAGAAGTAGATATATGCTCATGCATAAGCATGAGCATATGTCTCTTTTTTCCTCTTTTCTGTTTCCCTCTTCTTCTCTCTTTCCTTTCCCTCTTATTCTCTCTTTCCCCCTTCTCTTATGCTCAAGCATAAGCATAAGCATGAGCATATGCTTATGCATAAGCATGAGCATAAGAAAAGGAGACATATGCTCATGCTTATGCTTATGCATGAGCATAAGAGAAGTAAACATATGCTCATGCATAAGAATGAGCATGTCTCTTTTTTCCCCCTTCTCGTATTCTCTCTTTCCCTCTTCTCTCTTTCTCTCCCTCTTTTCTCTTTTCCAATCTCTCCTTCCTTTAACTCTTCTTCTCTCTTTCTTTCCCTCTTTTTCCCTCTTTCCTTTCCTCTTCTTCTCTCGTTCCCCCTTCTCTTATGCTCATGCATAAACATAAGCATGAGCATAAGATTGCTTATGCTTATGCATGAGCATAATAGAAGTAGACATATGCTCATGCATAAGCATGAGCATATGTCTCTTTTTTCCTCTTTTCTCTTTCCCTCTTCTTCTCTCTTTCTTTCCCTCTTTCCTTTCCCTCTTCTCTCCTCTTTCCCCCTTCTCTTATGCTCATGCATAAGAGATTCCTCTTCTCTCATTTCCTTCTTCTCTTCCTCTTCTTCAGATTCCTCTTCCTCTTCTTCCTCCTTCTCTCCCTCTTCTTCCTCTTCCTTTCCCTCTTTCCTTTCCCTTCTCTTTCCCCCTTCTCTTATTCTCTCTTCTTTCTCTCTTCTTCCTCTTCTTCTCTCTTCTCCTCTTTTTCCATCTCCATTCCCTCTTCTTTCTCTCTTCTTTCTCTCTTCTTCCTCTTCTCTCCCTCTTGTTCCTCTTTCCTTTACCTCTTCTTCCTCTTCTCGTCCACTTCCTCTTTTCCCTCTTCTTGCTCTTCTTTCCCTCTTTCCTTTCTGTTCTCTTTCTCCCTTCTCTTATTCTCTCTTTCCCCCTTCTCTTATTCTCTCTTCTTTCTCTCTTCTTCCTCTTCTTCTCTCTTCTCCTCTCTTCCCCTCTACTTTCCCTCTTCTTTCTCTATTCTTTCTCTCTTCTTCCTCTTCTCTCCCTCTTCTTCCTCTTCTTCCTCTTCCTTTCCCTCTTCTTCCTCTTCTTTCCCTCTTTCCTTTCCCTCTTCTTCCTCTTCTCCTCCCCCTTCTCTTTTCCCTCTTCTCTCCCTCTTCTTTAGATTCCTCTTCCTCTTCTTCCTCTTCCTCTTCCTCTTCTTCCTCTTCTCTCCCTCTTTGCCTATGCCTATGCCTATGCTTATGTTTATTTTTTTGTTTTTTGTTTTTGTGTTTGTGTCTATGTTAGGCATGCGATCACGTCGCTCATCCGATGAGTACGGACAGCCTCGTAGGAGAGCTCACGATCATGTCGACCATACCCTCGTCATCATTTGGGAGACTATAGTCTTGCTGAAAGTGAGAAGGTATATGCATACCCTCGTCACCCTCATCCTGTTTTAAGATTTCGTGTAAATATAAGATCTTGTATTTCCTGGTATACAATAAGACTGCGAACTTAAATAGCTTTGACTTACTGATGGTCCATCAACACATGCAACACCAATGGTAGGTACTGGTTCGGGCTCCTCCCCATACATCTGCAAGTGGCGCATGATAATACGATGTTGATGTCGTACTTCTCGCTTGCAATGAGTGCAATGATAGTATAACCTCTTTGTAAGCCACTTTGTGCTCCCAGGCATTGACCCATTATCTGACGAGCTTCCACTCATCCCTTCCATCTACACTTATAAAATCACAACATAAGTTGCAAGAAGAGATATTAACAGTTATAAAATAGCATCTATGAGCTTCCCTTCATGCTACAACAAAAAGTGACTTTAAGCGTCACTATATAGCGACTTTTTGCTCTGTTCCGTCGCTATATAGCGACGTTTTTAATTAAAAACGTCGCTATATAGCGATGGAAAAGCGTCACTATATAGCGACGCTGTGCATTAAAACTTGAGACTCCCATCGTGCGGTGCTTTCTTTATCCCCTTCTCTAATCTCTCAAGTAACCAAGGCAATCTCTCCTCCCACCTATTTTCGACGACCTCCCACCTATTTCTGGCAACGTCCCACTCTATTCTCCACTCCTCACCCTTCTCCTAGCTCTTGTACTCCCTCTCTACCGTTTTCCCTCTTTGGTTTCTTGAAAGGAAGTTCTTCAAGAGGTGAGTTTGTTTCAACAATGTAGGTTATTTGTTTGCTAGCTTTAGTTTTGTGAGTGCTTCTCCTTGTATTGCTAAACCTGTAAACTAGTTTTCATGCTTGTTTTCAAAGGATTGAAACAAAAAATGAGATTTCAAGAAACAAAGAAGACTCATCTCTTTTCTCTATTTCTTTTCCTTCTCTTTCTCCTTGTCTCCTCAATCTCCTTCTTTCAAGAAGTTACTTTTGTAATCTCCTCCTTCCTCTAACATCTTATTTGAAAAATGGTATGTTTCCTCTCTTTTGTAGGGCCAGTCTACAACATCGAGCAGGACATACTGTTTCAGGTAAGTGCTTCCTCTTTTTTACATTTATTATTTTTGTTATTTGCATTGCCCGCCTTAAGCGTTAGCTGCAGTGATGGGCATAGGAGCCCTCTCTTCCCCTCAATCTCTTTCCTTCTTCCCTCCTTCAATCTATTTTCTCCTCTTTTTCCCTCTTTCCTTTTCCTCTTCTTCTCTCTTTCTTTCCCTCTGTTTCCCTCTTTCCTTTCCCTCTTCTTCTCTCTTTCCCCCTTCTCTTATGCTCATGCATAAACATAAGCATGAGCATAAGAGAAGGAGACATATGCTCATGCTTATGCTTATGCATGAGCATAAGAGAAGTAGACATATGCTCATGCATAAGCATGAGCATATGTCTCTTTTTTCCTCTTTTCTCTTTCCCTCTCCTTCTCTTTTTCTCTCCCTCTTTCTTCTTTTCCAATCTCTCTTCTCCTCTTTTCTCCCTCTTTTCCCTCTTTCCTTTCCCTCTTATTCTCTCCTTCCCTCTTCTCTTATGCTCATGCATAAGCATAAGCATGAGCATATGCTTATGCTTATGCTTATGCAGGAGACATATTCTCATGCTTATGCTTATGCATGAGCATAAGAGAAGTAGACATATGCTCATGCATAAGCATGAGCATATGTCTCTTTTTTTGTCTTTTCTCTTTCCCTCTCCTTCTCTCTTTCCCTCCCTCTTTCCTCTTTTCCAATCTCTCTTCTCCTCTTTTCCCCCTCTTTTCTCTCTTTTCCCCCTCTTTTCCCTCTTTCCTTTCCCTCTTATTCTCTCTTTCCCCCTTCTCTTATGCTCATGCATAAGCATAAGCATTCCTTTTCCTCTTTCCTTTCCCTCTTATTCTCTCTTTCCCCCTTCTCTTATGCTCATGCTTATGCATAAGCATGAGCATAAGAGAAGGAGACATATGCTCATGCTTATGCTTATGCATGAGCATAAGAGAAGTAGACATATGCTCATGCATAAGCATGAGCATATGTCTCTTTTTTCCTCTTTTCTCTTTCCCTCTCCTCCTCTCTTTCTCTCCCTCTTTCCTCTTTTCGAATCTGTCTTCTCCTCTTTTCCCCCTCTTTTCCCTCTTTCCTTTCCCTCTTATTCTCTCTTTCCCCCTTCTCTTATGCTCATGCATGAGCATAAGCATGAGCATATGCTTATGCTTATGCATAAGCATATGCATGAGCATAAGAAAAGGAGACATATGCTCATGCTTATGCTTATGCATTAGCATAAGAGAAGTAGACATATGCTCATGCATAAGCATGAGCATATGTCTCTTTTTTCCTCTTTTCTCATTCCCCCTTCTTCTCTCTTTCTCTCCCTCTTTCCTCTTTTCCAATCTCTCCTTCCTTTCCTTCTTCTTCTCTCTTTCTTTCCCTCTTTTTCCCTCTTTCCTTTCCCTCTTCTTCTCTCTTTCCCCCTTCTCTTATGCTTATGCATAAACATAAGCATGAGTATAAGAATGCTTATGCTTATGCATGAGCATAAGAGAAGTAGACATATGCTCATGCATAAGCATGAGCATATGTCTCTTTTTTCCTCTTTTCTCGTTCCCTCTTCTTCTCTCTTTCCTTTCCCTCTTATTCTCTCTTTCCCCCTTCTCTTATGCTTATACTTAAGCATAAGCATGAGCATACCTTTCCCTCTTATTCTCTCTTTCCCCCTTCTCTTATGCTTATGCTTAAGCATAAGCATGAGCATAAGAAAAGGAGACATATGCTCATGCTTATGCTTATGCATGAGCATAAGAGAAGTAGACATATGCTCATGCATAAGCATGAGCATATGTCTCTTTTTTCCCCCTTCTCTCTTTCTCTCCTCGGGGGGGTCACTCATCATATGTATCCCTATCACGTGAGTTCAACAGAAGGATTTTTTTTATTTCTAAAATTTACAGAAATAAATATACATAAGGGACTATTTAAAATAGTTTTGGAAAAAATTTACATATTTGTATAGAAAAGGGGTACATTTTATTAATGAAATTTTTTACAGATAAGGAACTTTAAATATAGGCCTTGAACGCATGTGATATAGAGGGTTTATACATAGTGATCCCCCGAGTTTCTCTCCCTCTTTCCTCTTTTCCAATCTCTCCTTCCTTTCCCTCTTCTTCTCTCTTTCTTTCCCTCTTTTTCTCTCTTTCCTTTGCCTCTTCTTCTCTCTTTCCCCTTTCTCTTATGCTCATGCATAAACATAAGCATGAGCATAAGAATGCTTATGCTTATTCATGAGCATAAGAGATGTAGACATATGCTCATGCATAAGCATGAGCATATGTCTCTTTTTTCATTCCCTCTTCTTCTCTCTTTCCTTTCCCTCTTTCCTTTCCCTCTTATTCTCTCTTTTCCCCTTCTGTTATGCTCAAGCATAAGCATAAGCATGAGCATATGCTTATGCTTATGCTTATGCATAAGCATGAGCATAAGAAAAGGAGACATATGCTCATGCTTATGCTTATGCATGAGCATAACAGAAGTAGACATATGCTCATGCATAAGCATGAGCATATGTCTCTTTTTTCCCCCTTCTCTTATTCTCTCTTTCCCCCTTCTCTCTTTCTCTCCCTCTTTTCTCTTTTCCAATCTCTCCTTCCTTTCCCTCTTCTTCTCTCTTTCTTTCCCTCTTTTTCCCTCTTTCCTTTCCTCTTCTTCTCTCTTTCTCCCTTCTCTTATGCTCATGCATAAACATAAACATGAGCATAAGAATGCTTACGCTTATGCATGAGCATAATAGAAGTAGACATATGCTCATGCATAAGCATGAGCATATGTCTCTTTTTTCCTCTTTTCTCTTTCCCTCTTCTTCTCTCTTTCTCACCCTGTTTCCTCTTTTCCAATCTCTCCTTCCTTTCCCTCTTCTTCTCTCTTTCTTTCCCTCTTTTTCCCTCTTTCCTTTCCCTCTTCTCTGCTCTTTCCCCCTTCTCTTATGCGCATGCATAAGAGATTCCTCTCCTCTCATTTCCCTCTTCTCTTCCTCTTCTTCAGATTTCTCTTCTTCTTCTTCCTCCTTCTCTCCCTCTTCTTCCTCTTCCTTTCCCTCTTTCCTTTCCCTTCTCTTTCCCCCTTCTCTTAATCTCTCTTCTTTCTCTCTTCTTCCTCTTCTCTCCCTCTTCTTCCTCTTCTTCTCTCTTTCCTCTTTTTCCCTCTCCATTCCCTCGTCTTTCTCTCTTCTTTCTCTCTTCTTCCTCTTCTCTCCCTCTTCTTCCTCTTTCCTTTCCCTCTTCTTGCTCTTCTCATCCACTTCCTCTTTTCCCTCTTCTTCCTCTTCTTTCCCTCTTTCCTTTCCGTTCTCTTTCTCCCTTCTCTTATTCTCTCTTTCCCCCTTCTCTTATTCTCTCTTCTTTCTCTCTTCTTCCTCTTCTTCTCTCTTCTCCTCTCTTCCCCTCTGCTTTCCCTCTTATTTCTCTCTTCTTCCTCTTCTCTCCCTCTTCTTCCTCTTCTTCCTCTTCCTTTCCCTCTTCTTCCTCTTCTTTCCCTCTTTCCTTTCCCTCTTCTTCCTCTTCTCCTCCCCCTTCTCTTTTCCCTCTTCTCTCCCTCTTCTGCAGATTCTTCTTTCTCTTCTTCCTCTTCCTCTTCCTCTTCCTCTTCTTCCTATTCTCTCCCTCTTTGCCTATGCCTATGGCTATGCCTATGCTTATGTTTGTTTTTTTGTTTTTTGTTTTCGTGTTTGTGTCTATGTTAGACATGCGATCACATCGCTCATCTGACGAGTACGGACAGCCTCACAGGAGGAGAGCTCACGATCTATATGCTCAAGAGGACTTTGATTCCTCTCAGGCGACTACCCCGAGGACTACCCCTAGTCTGACTCCTCTCGGACCTAGCACTACGACTACCCCTGGTCGGACTCCTCTTCCACGTAGCACTACGACTACCCCTCAGGGAACTCCTTTGCTAACCGTGAATGGCTTTATCGGGAGTCCCGACGAGTTTGTAGCGCAGATGTGCGATGACGAGGCGGTGAGATTCTTCTCTCTGCTATCTCAGAGGACCTCAGCAATTCCCTCCCCTATACCAACGGCTGGACGTACTGCCCAACCGTCCCCTCGTGCCCCTTCGACTGAGGGGTCATCACCTGCGCATGCCTCTTGTAAGGGAAGGAAGAGTAGGAAGGGCAGCTTATGTTGTGCTAACTCAGGAGATGTAGACGAGTCATCACACTCACATTCCTACAGGTCTCCACTTGGTCCAAAGACACAGTATCAATCAGGTCCCTTGCCCTCTCCTACTCCCACTACTGCTCCTCGCTCCGGAAGTGCTCGCACAGCTTCCACTCCTTCTAACTCTACTACCATCAGTCCTCCTTACTCATCAGGGGATCTCTCCTATCAAATCACAGCTGCCGGAGAGATAATAGAAGATAGAAAGGGCAAAGAAGTGATGGCCACCATGAGGCGATTGATGAGCCATCACTTCAAGAGTGACATTGCTACTGATTGGCAGTATCAAGATGACCAAAAGAAGCAGGCGGTCATCGATGAATTAAAACAAAAATACCCTAACCTGCCAAATTGGGAGTTTAATGAGAATTATATGCGAGAGCGCATGGGTTTGGTCTTGAAGCATCATAGATCAACCTTGCGTACTTCCATCACAAAGGGGTTGGCTAAACCCAGCTGGGTAGACAAAGTTGATTGGAAGTTCTTCAAGAAGTAGAATAGGGACCATCCCGAGTTGTTCAAGGGCCAGAGGAGGGCTACGAAGAGACGGCTGGACGTCGTAGGTACTTCGCACTTTGGTACAGGCGGACGGTTGGCATTCGAGGCAACCATGGTAAGTCTACTTCTTCTCATTTAATGTATTGTTCTATTTGTTTTACTACATCTTACATGCACTTTAGCTAACTCTAACTCTCGTAAATTGGATCCACAGCAAGCTGCGATGGGTCGTCTTCCTACAGATGTAGAGATGCAACGTGCATTTCAGATAGGAACAAAGCCATGGTTTATTGAGCAAGAGGCAATGGGAGCGACGGTCGATTGGGCTGAGGTGGCTGCTCGCACGGTATAAGTTTACTCCTACTTGTAATCTCACTTTTTAAATTGTTTTATTCTTTAAGTTCCAATCTAATTTTCAATTTATATGGTTCACTCTTAGGGTCAAAGCTCAAGCATCCCATCATCGGAGGCGAGCGATCACCAGGGCCACGAATCAGATGCATGTGACGAGGATCAAGGAGAAGGCGCAGCTCACAAGGACCAAGGAACAGGCCAACAAGACAAGGACGATTCGGATTCGGATGAGTAGTAGTAGTAGTAGTGGTAGTAGCATTTTCTTCGCCCTATATGTCATTTTGTATATCTGCTCGTTTGAGCAATTTTGTATCGTCCTTTGGAAAGGGTAATTTTGTAACAAACAATGTTGTATATGTTCGACATGTATATGCTTTTGTTGCTCGATCATTTCATTTGAGCGATTTTATATCACCCTTTTCGCAAGGGAGATTTTGATATAAAAAAACTTTGTTTTGTAATTACAAAAAAAAAAAGGATTAGTGGGGCTAAACAGGGCCATAGCAAGCCCTGTTTAGCCCCACTAATCCCTTTTTTTTTAGTTCTGTTAATCGTCGCTATATAGTGATGTTTACCAGTGTCGCTATATAGCGATGATTAATAGTGTCGCTATATAGCAACGTTTATCATCGTCGCTATATAGCGACGCTTTATAGCAACGGTTCTTTTTTTATGCTTTTAGCGACTTTTATAGTGACGTTTGCGCCCGTGAAAAAAAAAAATTAATGTAAAAAGCATCGGTATTTTTGTCGGAAAATGGCCTATGCCTTGTAGTGTTGATATTTTACTTGAAAGTTATATTATTTGTATTCCACTACATTCATATGCTTGGTGTTTTATTTACAATGATAATACATGTATTATTATGTTTTGCTAGCAAGTTTAGCTACAGCTTCAAGTTTTCATAAATCTTGGTTAAAGAGACTTGCCAAATATTCTATATTAAGCTTTACTTTCAGCATGAGCTGATTGATTCAAAGGAGCTTCCAAAATATTTTGTATTATTTCGAAGGCTAGATTTTCTTCGATTATCTTATCATTTACTTTTGATTTCCTAAATGTTTTATGTTATTTTGAAGGTGAGAGTTACTTTCGATTATCTTATGATTTTGAAAGCAGGTTCTCTTTCATCTTTATTAATCAAGCATACCTATAGGCCATCCATTGTATTTGATCTAGAGTAGGCTAAATATCATGTACGTGTGCTTGATATGCAAAAGAAAATGTTGATCTAATGTTTCTTTCTCTCTTATAAGCTAACATCTTGCTTGACTTGCTCATCATGTATTCAACACTAGCTTCACTTTCATAAGTTGGTCCATCCTATGAAAGAAAAGGACTTGCCGAATGTTTTATGTTGTTAACATTCTAACATGTTTTCTTCCAATGTTTCTTTTCTATTTAGCTTTGATATCATTACTTCTTGGATACGAGTTGGATACGTTATTTCACATATGCGAAGGTGCTTCTTACATGTTTTCTTGTCATTTTCAAGGCACTCGTTTATTTCCAAGGTGAGCTCATATGTTGTGTTTCATCACACTTAGTTGTTTCTCCGAGTACATGCAGGTTTGCACAGATGCCTAGATACAATCCAATGGACTAAATGCACATTTGATACCTATAAGATGAGTACATCTACTTTGTTTTTCATACTCATCTATATTTACGAGCGCATGCAAGGTCTTGCTAGACCAACGATTTTTTCCTTCTTTGTTGATTAACTTATTGATGACTTATGGTATGTATTTACTTATTGGTTCAAGCAAGGCATACTTTTATTTCACCCTTTATGTGGTGAGGTATACTTATATGTCTTTCATGATGAACACCTGTGGCTGACTTATTGAGTACTCACTCGGCCGTGGCATCTATTGATTACTTATTGCATACTCGTTTGAATGTGGCAAGGTTCAACGTCTTTCAGTTGATAATATTTATGAACACATATGGATAATTGCTTGACTACTCATTTGGACATGGCATATGGCTAACTACTTGAGTACTTGTCTGGACGTGTTACATGGATTATTTACTGACTCCTCATTTGGATGTGACACATATTTACTCGTCTGGATGTGGTACATAGATTATTACTAAGTCCTCGTTTGGATGTGACACATATTTATCTGGCTTTCACGATGGACACATATGGATTACTTATTAAGTACTCATTTGGACATGGTCATATTGCGTACTCATTTTCACGTGGCAAGGTTCGTCTTTCAGATGAACACATATGGATTACTTCTTGAGTACTCATTTAGACATGGCACATATTGATTATTTATTAAGTACTCGTTTGGACGTGGCACGAGCATTACTGTTGAGTACTTGTTTGGACGTGATCATCGTTCCCGGATGCCCATTTTCTTGGTTACTTCTAGATGTTCTTTGTAATCTCGGATGCTCGTCTTCCCAGTTGTTCGGTACTTTCAAATGCGAAGAGGTTGTTATTTCATTCCCGCTATGATTATGTAAGCTATGTCTAATCCACACGAGCTTGCCTCTTGTCATATGTGCATGGCTTATATGCTTGTTGTATTTTCGGTTGTTCGGTACTCCAGTTGCCCAATTGTTCGGTACTTCTAGGATGCCCAATTGTTCGTATTTCTGATTGTTCAATATACTTCTTGCTACCTAGTTGTTCGGTACTTTTGGGATGCTCAATTGTTTGGTACTTCCGGATGTCCGGATGCTCATTGTGTTTCTAGGTTATTGGTTCTTGATTTGCAGGATCATTATAGACCTTTCTATTGTGTTGCTATGGCTTTCTTACACTACACAAGCGACATTTCAGCCCTGGCTTTATGGACATATCAAATCCGATACTTCAGGATGCCCAAATGCTTGTTGTGTTTTTGGATTATTGGTTCTTAATTTGCAAGAACTTTATGGGCCTTCGTATTGTGTTGCTACGGCTTTCTTACACTACCCAAGAGACATTTCAGCCCTGGCTTTGTGGACATCTCAAATTGCCCCTCCATACTGATCTTTGGAGTGACTGAAGCAATTTCTTCATACATTCATCCTTGGTACAATAGAAATAAACACTTGAATATTTGCTGTGTTCATGTACACTGCATGAAATTGGTCATTTTATGTGGATGAATTGTGCAAAACATGAAGGCATGATTATAAAGGTTTGAGGAGGTTTGACCGGATTGAACTTGGAGACAACAAGCTCTACTATTTAGATAAAGAGCTCAAGCATCAAACTTGAAGATCTTAAGGCCTGATTATGCATCATCACTATGTAAAACAAGTTGAGATTTCTAAGAAGATTTTTCAAATTTCCACACATACTTTGCACTATATCATGCACCAAAATTTAGTGCCTATACTTTGCACTGTATCATGGACAAGTGCTTCTCTTATGTCCTTGTACTATCCACATGCAATTTGCACTGTATCATCCAGCATTACACTATATCATTCAAATTGGCATATGGCCATCCTTTGTATATATATTTTCACATAGATACATATAGTGGCTCGGGTTTTTCCCTTATACTCCCCAAGGGGTTTTTCATCCGTAGCTAGAGGGCCTAGTTTGAGTGGGGGTGTTAGAGCTATATATAGCTTTCCCTAACTCAGCCTAGTCCTCAACTATATATATGCCTATGATCTATGAATAGAATCACTTTCTTGGGAGAAACTCTTGTGTCTGTCTCTCTCCTCTTTCTCTTCCTGTCACTACAAGGCACAGGCCCTTTTCTGACAGAAATACAGACCTTTTTTACACTAAAAAGTTTTTTTATAAGTGCAAAGGTCGGTATTTACGTCGCTATAAGCATCGAAAAAGAACGGTGTCTATATAAGCGTCGCTATATAGCGACATTGGTAAACGTCGCTATATAGCGACACTAGTAAACGTCGCTATATAGCGATGATTAACAGAAGCTTTAAAAAAACATTAGTGGGGCTAAACAAGGCCACAGCAAGCCCTATTTTGTCCCACTAATGTTTTTTTTAAAGTAATTACAAAATAATGTTGTTTGTTATAAAATTTCCTTTGTGAAAAGGGTGATACAAAATCGCTCAAATGAGCCAAGCGACAGAAGCATATACATGTCGAAGATATACGACATTGTTTGTTATAAAATTACCCTTTCGAAAGAGAGGAGAAAAGAAAAAAAGAGGGGGAAAAAGTGAAAAAGAGAGAAAGCATATGCTTATGAAAAGAAGAGAAAAGAAAATGAAAGAGAGGAAATAAGAGAGGGAAAAAGAAGAGAAAGAAGAGAAATGAAGAGGGGAAAAGAGAAGGGTATGCTCATGCATAAGCATAAGCATATGAGCATAAGCATAGGCAAATGCATAAGCTTATGAAAAGAGAGACAAGAGGATGAAAGAGAGGAAATAAGAGAAGGGAAAAGAAGAGAAGGAAGAGGAAGGAACTCGGGGGGGTTACTCATCATATGTAACCCTATCACGTGAGTTCAACAGAAGGATAGTTTTTATTTCTAAAATTTACAGAAATAAATATACATAAGGGACTATTTAAAATAGTTTTGGAAAAAATTTACAGATTTGTATAGAAAAGGAGTACATTTTATTAATGAAAAAATTTACAGATAAGGGATTTTAAATATAGGCCTTGAACGCACATGATATGGAGGGTTTATACATAGTGACCCCCCCGAGGGAAGGAAGAGGGGGAAAAAGAATGAAAAAAGAGAGGGGAAAAGAAGAGGGGAAAGAGCATAAGCATAAGAGAAGGAAAAAGAAGAGGGGAAAATAAGAAAAGAGAGAAGAAAAGAAGAAAAGAGGGGAAAAAAGAGAAAAAGAGAGAAAGCATATGCTGATGCTTATGCATGAGCATATGAGCATATGCTCATGCATAAGCATAAGCTTATAAGAGAGATACATAGACAAATGAATATGCTTATGAAAAGAAGAGAAAAGAGGATGAAAGAGAGAAAATAAGAGAGGGGAAAACCAGAGAAAGAAGAGAAAGAAAGAGGTAAAAAGAGAAGGAAAAAAGAGAGGGGAAAAGAAGAAAAGAGAGGAAAAAAGAGAAAGAATATGCTTATGCTTATGCATGAGCATATGAGCATATGCTCATGCATAAGCATAGGCAAATGCATATGCTTATGAAAAGAGGAGAAAAGATGATGAAAGAGAGGAAATAAGAGAGGGGAAAAGAAGGGAAAGAAGAGGGCAAAAGAGAAGAAAAAAGAGAGGGAAAAAGCATATGAGCATATGAGCATATGCATAAGCATAAGCATATGAGCATAAGCATAGGCAAATGCATATGCTTATGAAAAGAAAATAAAAGAGGATGAAAGAGAGGAAATAAGAGAGGGGAAAGGAAGAGAAGGAAGAGGAAGGAAGAGGGGAAAAGAGAATGAAAAAAGTGAGGGGACAAGAAGAAAAGAGAGGAAGAAGAGGAAAGAAGAGAGGGAGGAAAAGAGGGGGGAAAGAGGGAGGAAAAGAGCAAAAGAGGGGAAGAAGAGGGAATAAGAGAAGAGAGGGGAAGAAAGGGTTCCTACACCCATCACTGTAGCTAGCACTTAAAGTGCTAGATGCAGACCAATGCAAATAACGGAAACAAAAAAAGGAAAAAAGAGGAAGCACTTTCTTACCTGGAAAAGTCCCGCTCAGTGTTCGTGGACTGGCCCTACAAAAGAGAGGAAATATTCCATTTTTCAGATAACTAGTTAGAGAAAGGAGGAGTTTAGAGAAGCAACTTTCCAAAGGGATTGGATTGAGGGGACAAGCATAAGCCTACAAACAAGGAGAAAGCACAAAAGGAAGGGAAGAGGAAGAGAAATACCAAAAAGAGAGGAGCAAATCTCGTTTTTTGTCCTTAATCTCTGAAAATCAAGCATGAAAATTAGCACATAGGCTTAGCAATGCAAGGAGAAACATGCTTCAACTCTCACAAAATGAAATCTTACAAAAAATGAACCTACATTGCTTAAAGAGACACAATTTCTTGAAAAACTTCCTCTCACACAAGTAGAGAGGGAGAAGGGTGGAGAGGGAGCACAAGTGTCAATGGGAGAGGGGCTTGGTAGGGGTGAGGAGTGTGGGGAATAGAGAAGGAAAGAGAGGTCGCCGAATAGAGGAGGAAAGCATGGGAGGAGAGATTTTTACTTTTCTCGCAATAGAGTTGTGAAAGATGATGTCGCGCGACATTTCGGGTTTTAGTCTCCCAACGTCGCTATGTAGCGACACTGGTCATTCATTATATAGCAACACTTATACCCTAAAAGTATCGCTATATAGTGATACTCATACCCTAAAAGTGTCGCTATATAGCGACACTTATACCCTCAAAGTGTCGCTATATACTCATACCCTAAAAGCGTCGCTATATAGCGATAAAACAGGGCAAAGCGTCACTATATATTGACAGTTCAGGGCACTTGATCTAAGAAGAGAGGAAAGGAGCTCATGGGTGGCTATTTTTTTGATCTTAATGGATTTCCTTGCATTTTGTGTTGTGACTTTGGAGGTGTGCAGATGGAAGGGATGAGTGAAAGCTTGTCAGATGATGCACCAATGCTCGGGAGTGCAGAGTGGCTTATAGAGAGGTTGTATTGTCATTGCACTCATTGCAAGCGAGAAGTACGACATCAAAGCCGTATTGTCATGCGCCACTTGAGAATGTATAGGGAGGAGCCCAAACCAGTACCCACCGTTGGTGGTGCACATGGTGATGGATCATCAAAAAGTCAATGCTATTTGAGTTCGTGATTAATATTGCATGCGTACACGACACGAAATCTTGAGACAAGATCTTATATTTACAGGAAACCTTGAGACAGGATGAGGAGGGTGGTGTGCATATACCTTCACACTTTGAGGAGTATAGTCTCTTGGATGTGCTAGATGATAACGAGGGTATCATGGACATGATGGATTCTATTTTTAGGGGCAATGCAACTGATGTCCGAGTATGAGGCTGTGTACATGGTCCTTTGATAGAGGAGTCACAGATCTTATGGACAAAAGTGCGTGTCTTTGATATTTCTAGAGCTCCTAGACATACCAATGACATTTTTGTGTAGAACACATCGATTCAAAGAGAGTCACGTATGATTATGGAGTCATGGCTAACTTCACACAAGAAAGCCGAGCAAGTGCTTCGGATACCAATCTTCTCTCCTCGCAGTTAGATTATTGTGGGACCATACACAAAATCTATGAAATTGATTACAGATGATTTAGTATTTTCATTCTTGATGTAAAATGGTTTAGAACTATTTATGATGGTCTTTGTTCTTCCCGAGCATTGTGAGCAGGTACATACTAATGATTTAATTAATTGAATCTTTCTTTTTTAAATATCAATTGGTACATGTACTTAAGCATAGTTTCATATAATTGATGGCATTTGGCACCCATCTTCAATATAGGTGGTTTTTCATCCGAATCGTTCTGATCCAAGATGGTGGTACATGATCCAAGTTGCACCACCAAGTAAGTAAATTTTTGAAGATAGAGATGTGGATATGGAGATGCCACTACCAATGCCGGATCCAATTGATCCAGATGGATTTAGAGAAGAAGATGAAGATCACAACATGAGCCAAGAGGAAGATGTGCATAATGACATCATATGGGAGAAAGATGGAGATCATGATATTGAGGAAGAAGATGATGATCATCAAGAATCACCTTACTTTATTGAAGAAGATGATCAAGTCTATGGTGAATATACGATGCTAGAGTACGATGATGATATAGGAGATCAACTTAGTATAGAGTTGGAGATAGACTTGTTTGGCACACTAGACTTGGCTCAGGATGAAGCCAAGTCTCAAACGTGGACATGAATGTATGAGCTTCAAACTTGATGTACATGCTCTTGTACTTTTATTCTTTCAAAGGATCAAACATGTATGAAAAGAAATTTTTTTTGTCATTGGGTAAAACTATCTTTAAAGATTGGTATGGGGAAAAACACTCTTTGTAAAACGTCGCTATATAATGACCTCATACAAGTCTGGCAAGTGTCACCATATAGCGACACTTTTATAAAAGTATCGCTATATAGCGACTTTTATAAAAGTGTCGCTATATAGCGACACTTTTTAAGCCCGCTTTGCATACCGATGATTAGTGCCCTGCGCATGCTAAACGTCAGTGCGTAACCGTCAAAAAAGGGCCTATGCCTTGTAATGTCTCAACACAAATGAGTCGCAATCACTCATATAGCTCTAGTGTAGCCATACACTCATCCAGGTAATACGTAGTCCAACAAGGACTCTTAGTGACTTCCCTCCCTCATACCCACCTACCTCGTTGTTCAACTAGACATTAAGGTCGAGCACAAAATTATCGGGATTGTCCACTTCGAAGACCATGCAGATGTTGTGTAGGATACATCAAGCTACCACAACTTGCAGAAGGAAGTTAACATGTGGCCTCTGAATGGGACTTTTAAGGAATGGCCAAGTAGTTTTCAAGCATCCGAAAGCCCTTTCTTCCACAATTTGGATCGAGGAGTGTATGAAATTAAACTCCTTCAACCTCAACTCATCTGGTGCGGGGTAGGGGATTACAAGCCATGGTAGGAAAATGTAGCCTCCATCTGTGAGAATGTACTCCCAGATTTTGAAATCTTTGTCGACGTATGTAGGGCCATTCAGGAATATCTGCCCTCTCTGCGAGATGGTACAGGCTAGAATTCCTAAGAAGTCGCAAATCGTTGATGGCGGACCCTGCCCAACCAGTGAAGATGTCCAAAAAATGCATGTTGGCATCCAACAGCCTCGAGGGACATGGAAGACATGGAATACCTCTGGTTGCGGGTCTCCATGCAGTGTGCCATTCACTTGGAGGCAAGTCGATCTCGATGTGTGTGTTGTCAATAGCGCTGCAGCAATTGGGAAACCCTAGAAGCACTTGGAATCCTTGCTTCAATGCTTGCATGCTTGCATCTGTTCAAGGCTATCATATGAAATCCTTCATGTGCATGTTTAGGGCTTTCACAAATTGGCGCACCACTCGACCAACTATAGACTTTCCCACACCATAGTGTTCTGACAAGTGAATTAGGTTCATTCCCGATCCCAACTGATGCAATGCAATGGCAACCTTCTTCTTCACTGTCAAAACTCGTGTGGGTATGCTTTGCAAGGAGAGGGGGATTTCTTTTTATGAAAGGTCGTCCCATAGCAATTCACAGACGAAACGGTACATCTGCCTGGGTAGCCTCATGGCTGCCTTGAAGCTCACATCGTCTCCACATAGTGGAAGAAATTCCGCCATAAGTCCAGGGACCTGGTGACTTCACTTACCATACTAGGCCATTTGCATTCCTCCTGCAAATGCTTTTGAGTCAAAGGAATTCGTCCACGATTGCTGCTGCTGTATAAACCAGAAGCGCTTGCATCTGTAGCTGCGAGTCTTCCTCGTCTGCGCTATTGTCGTTTGCCACACCCTCGACATTGGCCATTGTAAGCTGGTGCATGGACTGGGCAGAAATGGATTGCATCAGCTGAAGCCCATTGATGAACACACAAGCCGATAGCCATGGCTGTGGCAACGAGGAATGCAACCATTTTCGAATCCATATTTGAAGAGGGACGTTTTGCAGGGTAGGAGCAGATATGCAGGGGCGAGGCGTTCTGTGGTGGACGATGTGACGTGTTGCAGAAGCAGATACACAGGGACTTGTTGTTGAAGGATGGGCACTGCTCTAGGCTCTGCTGTGCAGGGACAAAGTGGTCTGTGGTGGACGACGTGGTTTGCGGTGGCGAAGGTTTTCTGTGTGCAGGGAGGAGGAGGTGATAAGGCGAAATTTTGCTAGAGCGAGCGGGAGTTCACCCACGCCAACCGGTAGGTACGCAATCCAGCTTCCACGAGTACACCCGCAATCACAGGAGGCGCGAGCACGCGTATGGTGAGCCGGATATCTTGGCGGGAGCTACCCCGTCTTGGCCGGTCCATGGGAACCGGTTCTAAGGGAATGAGATTTTCAATAGAGTCCCCTATGGAGATTGTTTGTACAAAGGCTCCACCCTTTGACGTATGTGATTGAGGAGTGAACGGGCGGAAGATGTAGGGTGCGTTATCCATAATAGGCTCCCCAAACAATCGAACATAACTTTACCCCATTATACTTATTACAGATGCAAGCAGTCACAGGGGAAAGACTCATTCACATGAAAAAATTAAAATACAAATCTCTCTCTCCTGAAGAATCCAATACCTCCACGGGACCCGGGTTGTAAGCTTGGATAGTAGGCATCCTCGCGGGCTATGATTGTGACCTTATATGGAGGTGAGAAACCCGTGTCCAAAGGAAGAAGTCGAGGGACACTTTGTTACTTCAAGCTGTAGAATACCTTTTTTCCTTCACCGTACTACCGTAAGTCTTCCTTGCGGGTCGCCTCTTTCAACCTTACTGCTCTTACTTGGGTCAAAGATGTCTCTACCCATTTTCATGTGGGAAACATGACTTAAATATCTCTCTCACCTCCTATATAACATGAATAGGCAGCGACAGAGCCAATAAAAAGCATTCCCTGAAGACCTCTTCGAGGAGCCCAGCTAGAAAATATGGATTTGAAGCGAAAGAGCTCTGCGTTGAGTACAACCAAGCGTATAATCTGCTTATTTGCCCTGGTGCACTGCTTTGGAGCTGTGTGTAAGTAATTCATCTTCGCTTTTGTAGCTACATGTGCCATTGTTTTCAGCCAATTAGACTTTCATTGGCTTAACGCTATATCTGTGCTAGGCTTGATTGATGTTGAGGTCTTTCACTCCCGCTGTCGATACCTTTCTTAGAGTAGTGTCTGTATATTGAAGATTAGACTGGAAGCACTAGACATCTGATTCTTGTTGGAGTAATAGACATATGATTGCTGTCAATGCCATTCAGTAGACTTTCTGAGTCTTTCTCTTCCTGAATCGAATACAGGTTCCGCTGATCGTCTCGTGTTCTGCCACTACATGATGTGGGCGCCATTGTATAACGATACTCTTGCAGGATTCAAAGCGGAGATTCTACTTGCTCAGAGTTATGGAATCGATGCCTTTGCCCTCGAAACCATGCTCTGGTCTCAGGAGTTCCAAACCCGAGCCCTGAATATCTACGAAGCTGCTAAGGAGCTAGGTACAGGTTTTCGACTTTTCTTCTCGGCGGACTTGGACACGGGAACAAGTCTATCGGTTTCCGATGTGCAAAGTATGATAAAGACTTTCCGAGGACATCCCAATCAATTGCAATACCAAGGAAAACAATTCCTCACAACCTTTGCCGGCCAAGTGCAAGGGCTGAGCTTCTGGACTCAAGTGCTGCAGCCGTTTAGCGGCAGCATCTTCTTCGTGCCCTTCTTTCCTACCGACGGGACAAAATCTAGCGTCGCCGGCGTAATCAGCCAATACAGCTCAATCCTGAACGGCCTATTTGCCTGGGATACATCGGCGTGGCCATATGCGAACGGAGATTATAATACGCCGTCAGACAGCAACGACCAGGCGTATCTTGCAGCGTGCGCGCAAGCGAAAATTATATACATGGCGAGCGTGAGCCCCTGGTTCTTCACGCACACGACCGCTTCAAATCAAGTGAAAGGCAACTACAAAGGGGCGGGGCTATGGATGACGAGGTGGGGGCAACTGGTGGCCTCGAGCGTGCAACTGGTGGAGATAGTATCTTGGAACGACTGGGCAGAGAGGCATTACGTGACGCCGGTGGGAAGCAGCTGGGGGCCAGTGGAGACGGACTGGAACGATATGGGCGATCCTCACCAAGCATTTTTGGAGCTAGGCTCGCATTACGTGCAATGGTTCAAGAGTGGAGTAGAGCCGCAGGCGACGAAGGATGAGCTATACATGGTGTACTACAAGCACAGCAAGAACGCAGTGGCCAGCAACGATGCGGTGGGGGTGGTGAAGAATGCGCAGTATTTGGATGACAAGCTGTACGTGACAGGGAAGCTGAAAGCTGCAGCTACGATCACGTTGGAGTCGGGAGCGAAGACGCAGAACTTCGCAAATGTTGGGCCTGGCATTGTAACGGTGAGCATGGCGTTCAACGAAGGCATCCAGAAGGCTTCCTTGAGCCGGAACAATGTCCCTGTCTTGTCTCTCACGGGTGCCCTTCCCATCTCCAACCACATCACCACCTATGACTTCAACGCCTACACCACATTCGCCTCATCCTAATCTCACTTTACAAGGTGGAAGTATTTTATCTTGAAAAGAAAGAAGCTGACTCACCTTTTGCCCTCACGAGTAAGGTGACCCGTCTATGACGGACTAGAGACCCGCTCCGTAGGGTCTCAAAGTGGGATCTTAAAAATTCTTTAATTTAAAGAATTGAAATTCCAAGTTTTCAGACCCCGTCGTTAATGGGTGAAATTATTATTATATATGTATATATATATATATATACATATATGTACATATATATATAGATATGTGTGTATATATATATATACATATTTATATATATATGTACATACATATACATATATATATATATATATATATATATATATATGTACATACATATATATATATATATATATATACATATCTATATATACATACAATATATATGTATGTACACATCTCTCTCTCTCTCTCTCTCTCTCTCTCTCCCTCTCTCTCTCTAAAGTCACTGGTGGATATGGTGACAGATTCCAACGATAGGTCTATCATGTCATCTCACAGATGAGTGTAGGGAGGAGTCCCTTTTACAAAACTCAAACATGGAAATTTCACCGTGCACAATGAAAAGAGCGTAATAAGCAAATCAAAGGTGCTAACGTTTGAATTGGACGATGTAGATAGGCCAATCAACCTCGTTGATTCTATTCTTTGGCTTGCCACATTAGGCTGCAACATGAAAGATATTTGAGTCATTTCAACTGAATTTCTACAGATCTCATGAGATGACATGCAGTGCAACGCTGGAGTTTTTTCTGCACCTTTTTGATTTGTATGACGTATTGTTGTGTGCCATCCCATACCACGAGAGCCATATACTGCTACGCTTCTATCTCATATAGTATCAACTCCTCCAAAACACCAGTCATCACCAAACCAAAATCTGACGCAACGTTCTTGACTTCCTAGATATATAAATTAGAATAGAGAATATTGAAGGAAGAGTAAAGTAGAGGGTTTCAAGTTGCTTGTTGTGCGAGCCACCCAACACTCGTTCCTTGTAGAGGGCATCAAGATGATGAATAAGGGCATGCCGCTATATTCTCGAGCTATCTTTTGCTATTCTGGTTGGCCTTTTTGAAGTATTTGTTGATGTTCTCCGAGTTCTCCTTGCATTTCGTAGATTAGGTCTAGCTATACCTTGTGCAAACATAGCTAAGGAAATCTCCTCCCACTGTAGAACTTTTGAACCAGGCTTGTTGAACTCTTAATCCAGATTCCAATGTAGTACGTAGCTTGATTAAAGGCAGAATTTCAGGTAAAGGCCAACTTTTGCTATGTGGATCATAAAATTTGTTGTCAAATTGAAAGTCATCATGTGCCTTAGCAAAATGAATGATTGTGGGAGGCACTAGCTACAAAGGTGTGAGGCACTAGCTACAAAGGTGCTACTTGTGAAAGTTGCAAGATCTATCGTGTATTCTTCTAAAGAAATGTAATAAGAGTTGTCTTTGGAGGCTGAAGCCTTAGCATGTGTTCTTGATTTAATCTCACCATTTCCACCCTCTACTGTTATCATTCTATCTTGGTCCCTTTGTTCTACCACTTCCAATAACTTTTGCAGATTAAATATTAAATATTAAATATTATAACATATATTAAGTTAAAGATAATATATAATATGAGAGAGAGAGAGAGAGAGAGAGAGAATATATGGTGGTCTGACACTACCTGTCAATCTACCTCTTTTTAGCTCTTTCTACAATCTACATCAACCCCTTGTCCACGTTTCAATGTATGCCAAGCTCTTTGTCTATGCAATCCTATGACATGTTGTCATGTCTTTGCCCAAGCAATTGTCCCACATTTTCTTGAGCACTTGTCCCACATTTGCCACCTTGCTACAATTTTGTCCAAGACCTTGTTCCAAGCTGAAATTGCACCACGTGAGTTCTAGAGTTAATTTTCTAGCTAGTTTTATAAGAGGGAGGCATGCCATGTGGAGCTCTAAAAGTGCAAGGAAGCGTCTTCCTTTGCTCTCCATGTGGAGGGACGAAGGATATCCTTGGGTCTCCACATGGCAACTCTCTCAACTCCCCCTCCACTCTAGTTTCTCCTACCACCTGGCAACACTTTCTTAAAAAATGGAATAGATACATGTGTGTGTGTGTGTGTGTATGTGTGTGTGTGTGTAGCCACGTATGTGCTTGTATCTATGTGTAGCCACACACCCGTGTGTGTGTCTGTGTGTGTTTCAACCTATATCTCTACTACTCTACTTCATATCCCATCCCCATAACCTTGATACATTCAAAATCGTATAACTTTAATATCTTTAAATCATTCATTTCATTATTTCATTGCACAACTTTAACTTCACTGTTTCTAATTACAGGAATCAAACTCCCTTTTTATCATGGAATTATCCAAATTCCCTTAAATCCCAAGTCCTACTCTTCCCCATATGACTGGATCAAATAGTATTATAGATCATTAGATTGACATTGCTGAAGGTAAAGATTCCGTAGTATTAACAACTAAATATAATTCCAAAAAGGAAAGTACAAGGTGTCTCCATTCCTTCATTCTCACTCCATTCCTTCATTCTCAGTCCCCCTTCATTCCAATAATCCATACTATCAAATTTACTCGAAGGTTTTAAGATAAAAACTACTGTCTCACCCAAAAACTTGTAAAATCACAACAATAGTTGTAGATCACTGAATTGATTCAAAATTCCATGTTTATAGTATACCCATACAAAGGGCAATCTACTCCCAAAATTCTTAGTATTAGCCAAAAATTATAACCAAAACATCAACCACTATCATAGGATGATCATATGCATCTATCCATCCCGCCGGTAGTATAAAGTGTGCCAGTGTCATCTTCAACAAACATCATCAACAAATCTGAATGAGAAATGTGCCAACTCACCTACATCCATCCACAAAAAGGGCAAGTTAGGACCAGGACCCTTTTATGTGGGACTGCAGGCCTCCATGCTAGCACACGATTGTTATCCTTGTCACCCAACTTTATTTGCATTTAATTTCATTATGGCACTTGCAGTTCAGGAGTACTTCATAGATGTCAATAACACTCCTTTGTAAATGGCAGTAAAAATCTTCAGTAAATGGTCAAAAAAAATTCCATAAAGGATAGTAAAAAAGATATTGCCAATCAGAACTCTAGACTGAATATCGTATTCAACATAAGGGGTCCATATCTCAACTATTTGTATCAATGTTAACTCAGGAGATAACCTCTATATGCTTCACATGTATTTCAGTTTATTGCTGCAACACAAGCCCCCTTAACTTCAGTATACAAGGTCCATATAGCTCCATTAGGTTCACAATTTCCCTCTTAATGTACTAACTTCACAAACTATATAAGTTGTACCTCCCTCTATATGTGATCATGGATCTAATCTTTATTATCTAAACTTCATTCTCCTTGCTTATCAAGGAGAGGGCAACTATAATCTGTCCAATTTGTATATCAGTTCAATCTCAGTTCAATAAAGTAGGATATGACAAAAGTTGATGGACATCCTAATGACTGTTCAAAAATAAAATCAGAAAACTATGCCTAGGGGAAGTAGCAAGCTAAGGGTGTCCACTTTTTGTTCACTCCCCAATCCTTAGGAGGTGAAAAAACAAGCTTTTTAGCACACAAAAATGCAAATCTCACCTACTTCCCTATGGATCTAGTCTTTGAAGTCTTCTAACACAACATCACACTTGCTATTGTGCACAGAATCGTATAGTTTGATCGAAAATTCGATGCACACACAAAAAATTTCTTTGTGTCACACGGCATGGTTCCAGGGTGGTCACACGTTTGTCACAAACAGAGAGTGTCATATTAAATTCTAAATTTCTCACTCATTTTAGATTAAATGTTATTGAAACTTTGTAAGTGGTTTCTTTGCATTATGTAGAGCTTAACTTGATTTATTAGTAATTTTTTGAATGATTTATCTAATTATAAATAATTATTTATAATAAATAAAGTCATAAAATACATGCATTTTAGTAGCACACCACATTTTTTTAGTATTTTGAATAATTAAGCAAATCCAATTCGGTGGAAGGTTAGTAGGCACATAAGGGTGTGTGGTTGAATCATCAAATCCCAAATCCAACGGTTAGATTTAGGAAGATTGAAGTTTAATTTTTACTTTTACTCCTTAGAGGATCAACAAAGAATATTAAAAATAAATCTAGTAATTCTCAAACATGACCAAACATTTCAAAAATGTCAATATTTTTAGTCCTCTGCATGATGAATAAGAGGAAAACATTTTGGTTAAATTTGAGTAAGGGAAACATATGATATGGCCTCCAATAGTGAAATCTCCCTTTTGTGGGGGAAAAAGGGCCACCCAAGCCTAATACCAAGATAAGGTAGGCTTGGTATTAGGCTTGGTGAGGTAGCCTAGGAGCATCACCGACCCTAGTGGCAAGCCTTTGGAGTCTGCATGCTGCCCATGCGGAAGGCTGAGTCATCAAAACCATGCCACGTTGTTAGACCACGTGGTGCCATCTCATCAAGGAGATGTGACATCACTCCTTGCCATGTCACCTTACACTGCCACACGTGATGCCACATGTGCCACCTCATCATTCCACATCATGAGCCATGTGATCACACCTTGCCACCATGGCATACCTCCTCAACCTTGCCACGTCACCAATCCCTCCACCTCAATTTGCAGTGTCAATCTACCACCTCATGAATGCCAACTCATCATGCCACATCACCTTTCAATGTCATGGAAGAGACTATATTACCACATCATGACCATGCATGGTGCCACATCAGCCAGATGTATACACATGTGACGATGTGCGAGGCATAGAATACCTCGATCGAGGTATATGACCTGCGTGAGGCATACAATACCTCGATCGAGGTATATGACCGAGGATACCTAGGGATACCTCGATCGAGGTTTATACATGCGTAATGCATTGAATACCTCGATCGAGGTATATGGTCTGATCGAGGTATATGATTTGGGCTGTGGGCATAGCATACCTCGATCGAGGTATTTGAAGGTACAAACCTTAGCCAATTAGTTTCAATCTTAGCACCTCTCCACCAATAATAATGAAGAGCAATCTAAGAGCAATCTAGTGGATGAGTTGAGGCTCTCTATAAGAAACCACGTTTTGGTTCATTTCACCCATTCTTGGCCATTCTTGCCTCCTCATCACTTTGTCACACCTTCCATCCTACTTTCATTGAGAATGGGTTCTCAAAGCCGTAGAGCTAGTGGACGTGAAAGATGTAGGACCCCCCCCAAAATGTCATTGACGAGGAGCGCAAGCGGAAGGCTCGTGAGCACAAGAGAGCCTCTAGAGCTCGAGCTCGCGCTGCCACCACTGATCCACCTCCAGCTCTACCTCTACATCCCACCTCCACCCGAGAGTATCACTTCTACATTAGTGATGATCGATCGCATGATGCCCATTTTGTGCAGCATTGCTTCACTTTGCATGATAGTTTCTTGAGGGATCATGGTGTCACATGGCAGCGGCGCTGGATCTGGTCAGACGGCTACGGTGGTCAGTTCAAATCTGCTAGACAATTTTATTGGTTCTGCAGATGGCACCATGAGACAGGCATTCCGATCACATGGAACTACTTCAAGACAGGGCATGGTAAGGGAGAGCATGATGGTGCAGGTGCTTGCGTGCTTTGCATCGATACCAGTTGCGTCACAGTGCCGATCGCTTCAAGGATGCACATGATGTGGTGTGGTGGTGCAGCCAGCACTTATCCACTAGTGCTATCTCCTTGTTTCAGTCACATGACGATAGGGTGGTGAGCCGGTATTTTTGGTGCGTGGACATTGGGAGTCTTGATCGGTCTAGGCCTTTTGATTGTCGTTCTATGCCTGGCACTCTTGATTTCCATTCCATAAAGAGCATAGGTGAGTCTCACCCCGCGATCTTTTCTCGACGATTTGCATGTTTTTGCTCTGCATGCATTGATGATGATTGGGGAGGGTGCTCCATGATACCATGGGCCGATCCATGGGTACGGCGGGTGCTTTCTCCCTTCCAGCCTTGGGAGGAGGTAGATGATGATCAGGATGTGGGATTCAGTTCCTCTAGAGATTATGACCAGCTTACAGATATTTTGTGTATTGGTGATATCTTTGCGGTTATTGCTTCGAAGGGCAATGAGGAGGGTGTGGATTATTACTTGTTGCGATGCTCTATGCTGAAGAGTGTGCTGAATGAGGATACAGTGGATGGGCATGGGATGCACTTCAATGCTCATAGCATGATCGTAGGTGGCCACTATTTTCAGCAGATACAGAGGCGTGGTCGCTATATTGAATTCTAGGAGTACATGGCGGATCAGGAGGCATACATGTATTCTCATCTTGTTGTTGGGATCAAGATTACTTTGAGTTGTGTTTGCACTCGCAAGGCGACGTCCACTCCATGATGGCACCTTGCAGTGGTGGATCACGAGAGCATACTTGCAACTATTGGCATGAGAGCTGATCCTGAGGAGTAGCACATTACATATCATATTTTTTGGGATCATCAGTTGATCAGATTGATTTTTATTGGGTATCACTAGTTGATTACACTTTTTTGTATTCGATATGTATAGGCTCACTGTGTGACCGTACCATTGTAATTTTCATGGACTCATATTTTGTATTTCACTATGATGGCTGTATACACGTTCATACACGTCATTGTATTAGATTCTATCTTATACATGATGTCCGATGTCTTCTCAATGGGATTTGTTGTGTTTATAAAACAAAAAATTGTTTATTAGTAGTAATGTTGTAATTTGTTTTGTGCTTTAGGACATTTTAAAAACATGACTAAGAAAATTCGCGCACGTACTAACGAAATACACGTGTGGACTTACTTGTTGGGGATGAAACTTCGCACGACTCTTAGGCTACCCTAGACATACATCCACGCGAGATTTGGTCTGAACTGATTTGGTATGCGCCACGTGGAAGGTACAATGCGTACATTTTTACAATCTCTACTAGCACGACTGCGGCAAAGCTATGGCGCATGTACTAACAAAATACGCGTGTGGACTTATCTGTTGGGAATGAAACTTCGCACGACTCTTAGGCCACCCTAGACATACATCCATGCAAGATTTGGTCTCCAACTGATTTGGTATGCGCCACGTGGAAGGTATAATGCGTACATTTTAACAATCCCTACTAGCACGACTACGTGTGAAAAATGGCGCACGTACTAACGAAATATGCATGTGGACTTATCTGTTGGAGATTAAACTTTGCACGGCTCTTAGGCTACCGTAGACGTACATCCATGCAAGATTTGGTGCCCAATGATTTGGTATGCGCCACGTGGAAGGACAAATGCATACATTTTTACAATCCCTACTAGCACGACTATGTATGAAAAATGGCGCACGTACATCCATGCAAGATTTGGTCTCCAACTGATTTGGTTTGTGCCACGTGCAAGGTATAATGCGTACATTTTTACAATCCCTACTAGCACGACTATGTGTGAAAAATGGCGCACGTACTAATGAAATATGCATGTGGACTTATCTGTTGGAGATTAAACTTTGCACGGCTCTTAGGCTACTATAGACGTACATCCATGCAAGATTTGGTGCCCAACTGATTTGGTATGCGCCACGTGGAAGGACAAATGCGTACATTTTTACAATCCCTACTAGCACGACTACGTATGAAAAATGGCGCACGTACTGGTGAAATACGCACGTGGACTTATCTGTTGGGGATGAAACTTCACACGGCTCTTAGGCTACCCTAGACATACATCCACGCAACATTTGGTCTCCAACTGATTTGGTATGCACCACGTGGAAGGACAAATGCGTACATTTTTACAATCCCTACTAGCACGACTAAACCCTAAACCCTAAACCCTGAACCCTAAATCCTAAACCCTGTTGGGGATGAAAATTCACACGGCTCTTAGGCTACCCTAGACGTACATCCACGCAAGATTTGGTCTCCAACTGATTTGGTTTGCGCCATGTAGAAGGTATTATGCATACATTTTTACAATCCCTACTAGCACGACTAAACCCTAAACCCTAAACCTTGAACCCTAAATCCTAAACCCTGTTGGGGATGAAACTTCACACGGCTCTTAGGCTACCCTAGACATACATCCACGTAAGATTTGGTCTCCAATTGATTTGGTATGCGCCACGTGGAAGGTATAATGCGTACATTTTTACAATCCCTACTAGCACGACTAAACCCTA
This sequence comes from Dipteris shenzhenensis, assembly GCF_047967505.1. Taxonomy (NCBI): domain Eukaryota; kingdom Viridiplantae; phylum Streptophyta; class Polypodiopsida; order Gleicheniales; family Dipteridaceae; genus Dipteris; species Dipteris shenzhenensis. The sequence continues at coordinate 38,804,917 of NC_141597.1, read as the reverse complement.
AACCCTAAACCTTGAACCCAAAATCCTAAACCCTGTTGGGGATGAAACTTCACACGGCTCTTAGGCTACCCTAGACGTACATCCATGCAAGATTTGGTCTCCAACTGATTTGGTTTGCGTCACGTAGAAGGTATAATGCGTACATTTTTACAATCCCTACTAGCACGACTAAACCCTAAACCCTAAACCCTGAACCCTAAATCCTAAACCCTGTTGGGGATGAGACTTCACATGGCTCTTAGGCTACCCTAGACGTACATCCACGCAAGATTTGGTCTCCAACTGATTTGTTATGCGCCACGTGGAAGGTATAATGCGTACATTTTTACAATCCCTACTAGCACGAATAAACCCTAAACCCTAAACCCTGAACCCTAAATCCTAAACCCTGTTGGGGATGAAACTTCACACAGCTCTTAGGCTACCGTAGACGTACATCCATGCAAGATTTGGTCTCCAAGTAATTCGGTATGCGCCACGTGGAAGGTATAATGCGTACATTTTTATAATCCCTACTAGCACGACTAAACCCTAAACCCTAAACCCTGAACCCTAAATCCTAAACCCTGTTGGGGATGAAACTTCACACGGCTCTTAGGCTACCCTAGACATACATCCACGCAAGATTTGGTCTCCAACTGATTTGGTTTGCGCCCCATGGAAGGTATAATGCATACATTTTTGCAAGCATCTTTTCAATGCTTAATGTTTACAATTACGACACATGGCATTATTTTTAAAATACATTATGTATTAGATGTGTGAATTGAGATATTTGAAATTCAAAATCATACTCTTAATTTTAAATACGCACCTGGGGATGAAACTTCGCACGGCTCTTAGGTTTAGTGTAATAATTGCAAGCATTGATATATACGAAATTCAATATGATATTCAAAATGATAAAGTTGGAACTTGAACACTTTTTCAATGCTTAATGTTTACAATTACTTCACATGGCATTCTTTTTTAAATACCTTATGTATTAGATGTGTGAATTGAGATATTCAAAATTCAAAATCATACTCCTAATTTTAAATGTTTATGTTACATTTAAACAAACTATAAACTGAGATAAACAAAGTGTGAAGAACATCATGAAAGTATGAAAATGCTCATACATCATAAAAGTAAGAACAATATCATGAAAGTACCAAAATGAATCTGTACATCATCATCATCATCGTGCAGAAGTGCATCCCTAAACAAGAAATATGTGAAGCCTAAACAATCATCCTGAATCAGAATCTGATAACTCCACATATGATCCTCTAGTGGAATGCTGACGTGGCTCCTGTATGACCCGCTGCCCAACCGTCCGCTGTGTGCCCTCAGGCAAAGCCGGATCAAATGGGCCAGCCTCATCACCTGCATAAGATGGGCTAGCCTCATCCTGATGAAGAGGAGGGGATGCTGCACGCGCCACCGCTACCATCTTTGCCTCCCTCTTCTCCTCTATGTATGCGCGTCTCAGCTCCCATAGCCGTGCATCTACGAATACTCGTGCCTCAAATCCAGCGCGAGTAATCGTTTCTACATGTAGAAGATGCTGGTCTCGTCCCCGCCCAAGCTGCTGCTCCACCCACTGTTGCAATGATGTCTGCAGCTCTGCCTCTCGCTCAATACGGTGTGCCTCCTTTGCTCGTGCCTCGTCACCTGGCATGAAATCACCATAATATGAAAAGCGTCGTGGAACGCACGCTGCAACCACCGATGTATCAGCACCCTCCTGCATCAGCAACGCTCTCTGTGCCTCCTCCCTGTAGTGCTCTGTCAAGACTACGCGGGCGAATGGATCAATGGCCTAACGATGACTAGGATATAGATCATCCATGCCTAGTCCTCTGTATGTGGCCACATCAATGTCAGCAAAGCATACAGGGCACACTGATCGTGCCACCATGTGGCGGGTCATGCAATGGAGATGTGCGATGTGGTCGCACCCTAGTCCAAACCGCCCAACGGTGTCAAACTCCTCGTGGCAAAGGACGCAAGTGGCAGTAGGAAGCCTGGCTATGATTGCTGCATCTATGGGTATCCTAGTCGGCACATCTACAGGAGGAGCGGGGTATAGGGCATGCTGGGGTCGATCCTATGGCGAGATGGATCATGACTAATATGCCTCAACTGCAAAATATAGTGCTCCGCACGATGGTATGCTATGCGTGTCCGAATCCTATGCTCCTCCAAATTCGTCTGCAACAGTCATACACGAGACTCCATATCCTGATGCAATAGATATGCCTGCAATGCAAACATGTCGCGTACATGGTGAGAATTAACCAAAAAACTTCAGTTCAAAACACGCTACAAAAAAATAAACTAACATAATCAAAATAACTAACCTCATCCCTAGACTCGGCCAACAATGCCTCCAACTCTGCAATCTGTGCGTCTCGAGCCTCCAACTCATGTTGAGGCGGTGTAGATGTGGGAGGTGGTGTAGATGTGGGAGGCTCCATCGATGATCGAGGTGGGGGGGGTGGAATCGAAAGTGATCTTGATAGGGCAGAGACCATGTGCTGCAAGGATGATGCCACTGAATGAACATCCCCCCTAATCCGTCCTCCAACAGCTCGCAATGCCGGTGCAGGGATGGTGTGCAACTTTGGTGCCTCACGTCGATGCCGAACACCTGCAATCTGATGCTCCTGACGCCCCATCCTACCATGTCCCGCTCCTGATCCTGGACGGGTACTAAGGTAGTCTACCCGATGACCAAGCACAAACTCAGCGTATAGCTGCATGGCAAATGACCTGGCTATCTGACGGTTGTGAGGCAATCGACCACCATTCGCAGCGAGATATCTCGGATAAATGTGTGCTGCTATGATGGGGTGCCTACAATGTAAAATATGCAAGGGGAGCCCTGATCGTGGTCGCATCGCTTCAGTGTGACCATCCCAAAACATATCCTCTAAGGCCTGCCTGTGATGTGACTCACGCTCAAACAACTGTCGAATGGCTCTCCAATCCAAGCCATCACCAGTGATCTCTGCCTCAGCCTGTGCCTGAAAGCTATCCACAACGTCCTCAACTGTGTCCAATCGACCCATAGCCTCAATAACTGAATCTAGACTCGCAACCAAGTGAGGGGGTGCCCTAGCATCCTACAGTGCCCTCATCTCAGCTCTCAGCATCTCTATCTACATACGAATAGTGGTGCCAGAACCTGTGCGCTGGCTAGCGCATGCACAAAAAAAACACATGGAAATTAATATTCTATTTGAGTAATGAAAATAATATTCTATTCAATATAACTTATAATCTATTTACGTAATGAAAACTATTTGTACGTACTCCTTGATGAGGTAGGATGTCGTTGGGATCATCCTATGCACCTACCGGTAGATGGGCCAAATGTGTGGCTCAATATTATGTTTATCAAACTCAATATTATTAAAAATTCTTAATTTTGATTAAAATTTTTTCAAACTCTAGTTGTTGCATTTTTAAACTTAGATGTCTCAAATATTTTTTCCTTATATGTTTCCCTTTTTTTACTTTTTATCCAATATGAAACTTTTCCATGTGGTGTAAGGACCACATTGTCCACTTATGGCCCCTATACTAAGGATAGATAGTGGAGAGGTTTGGTTAATAAGACCTTCTTTGAATGCTTTACTGCCTTGGGTTTGTAATAGATATGGAGGAGATAGAAGGATACCTAATACATTACTTTGAACGATACACAAGCAAGGCGCATCTAGTATTTCTCGGACTACACATTAAAGAGCGGGTTGACACTACAGACCTTTTAAAGTGAGAACTTTGAGAAAATAATTAAGCCTTTTCAATATTATCTATTTTGGTTGGGCAATCCACCTCAACTAGTGGCCATTCCTATAGATCATCACTTGGTTCCCATGCTTGGGGAGAGAGGAGACCTTTGGACAATCATAAATTACGTATGTGTTTTCGATGCACTGGTGCATTTAGAAGATCCAATTAGCCATACGCTTATGCATCTAACCACTCTAGTGTTGGGGTCTTTACCCATGTGGTGTGGTGTTTTAGGGATAATGCCCATGTGGTGTTTTATAGAGCCTACTTACTCTACCTAAATTATGAAACAACTCTTAACCAACTATATAATCTTTAATATTCCACATAAAAGATGATTTTTTAAAAGATGGTTTTGAAGACTAAAATTTAAACGTTTTTTTATTTAAATAAAAATAGCACCAATTTCAAAAATAACATAAAACCTACTTTAATCTCTCTTTTTCTTGTTCTTGTTTTCTTGTTTTCTTGTTTTTAATACATGATTTTCTTATTTTAACAAAATTCTTATTTTCTTGTTCTTGATACATGATTTTTAAAAACAAAATTTAAACGTTATATTAAATTCAAAACTTCAGTAATTTGTAAACTTCAGTTATAAAATTTTTATAATAGATTATTTTAAAAAACAAATTATATACTTTTTGACATTTAAATAAAAACTTCACTAACTTAAACTCTTATTTTCTTTTTTTTAAAAGATCATTTTTAAAAATAAAATTTAAATATTTTTTAATTTAAATATAAATAACACTAATAAAAAAAAATCTTTAATCTCTTTTTTTTTTAAATATGATTTCAAAAAACAAAATATATACATTTTCAGGCTTTAAATAAAAAATTACGTAATTCTAAAAATAATTTTAAAAAACTTTAAAATGCATTTCAAATTTAGAAATATTTTATAGTTATTCCTATAAACTAAAATTTAAACGTTTCTTTATTTAAATAAAAATAGCACTAATTTAAAAAATAACTTTAATCTCTTTTTTTTAAAAGATGATTTTAAAAACAAAATATTTACATTTTCACATTTTAAATAAAAAATTATGTAATTCCAAAAATAATTTAAAAAAACTTTAAAATGCATTTCAAATTTAGAAATATTTTATAATTATTTCTATAAACTAAGATTTAAATGTCTTTTTATTTCAAATAAAAATAGCTCTAATTTAAAAAAATAACTTTAATCTCTTTTTTTCCAAAGATGATTTTTAAAAACCTAATTTTTACATTTTCACATTTTAAATAAAAATTTAAAATGCATTTGAAATTTGAAATATTTTATAATTATTCCTATGAACTAAAATTTAAACGTTTTTTTATTTAAATAAAAATAGCTCTAATTTAAAAAATAACTTTAATCTCTTTTTTTTCAAAGATGATTTTAAAAAATAGAATTTTTACATTTTCACATTTTGAATTAAAAATGTCGTAATTCAAAAATTTAAAAAAAACTTCAAAATGCATTTCAAATTTAAAAATATTTTATAATTATTCCTGTGAACTAAAATTTAAACGTTTTTTTTATTTAAATAAAAATAGCTCTAATTTAAAAAATAACTTTAATCTCTTTTTTTTCAAAGATGATTTTAAAAAACAGAATTTTTACATTTTCACATTTTGAATAAAAAATGTCGTAATTCAAAAATTTAAAAAAAACTTTAAAATGCATTTCAAATTTAAAAATATTTTATAATTATTCCTGTGAACTAAAATTTAAACGCTTTTTTATTTAAATAAAAATAGCTCTAATTTAAAAAATAACTTTAATCTCTTTATTTTCAAAGATGATTTTAAAAAACAATAATTTTTACATTTTCACATTTTAAATTAAAAATGTCGTAATTCAAAAATTTTAAAAAAAACTACAAATGCATTTGAAATTTAGAAATATTTTATAATTATTCCTATGAACGTTTTTTTATTTAATAAAAATAGCTCTATTTTTTTTTTTCATTTTCACATTTTAAAGAAAAAATGTCGTAATTCAAACCTAGCTCTTCTGCCCATGTGATATCGAGTCCACCTACCAAAGCCATTGGGGCTATATTCCTTTCCTTTGAAATTCAAAGTGACATCAGAAACCCATTCTCTGATCTCAGAGTCATTTAGGATAGCCACCACATTAGTTGATCGCTCCATAATCCTACAAGAAAAGATAATGAAGAATTCAGATACATACAAGTAAAGTACAATATACAACCCTTGATACAATAAATGTGGGAAATAGCCCAATAGGCTTTACAAGGCTTCATATGGCAATAAATGTGGGAAATAGCCTAGAAGGCTTTACAAGGCTTAAATATTTGTACAAATGTAAAAAATTAGCCAATAAAGCTTTATAGTAATATAAAATGTCATCTAGTGATAAAGCTTCAATCTTCGTGAAGACATGTAATCTGTCCATCCATTGATTTGCCCTTTAGTCATAAAGCTTCAATCTTCGTGATGACATGTAATCTGTCCATCCATTGATATCTGTGCACTAATACCCAACTAATGCAATCTACCCACTAAAAACTGTTCCACTGATATCCACTTATGCAGCCCACATGATATCCACTTATGCATCCCACTGATACTCGTTAAATATTGAATGGTCGGGATGGTCGGGTTTATTACAAGGCGCTTCATATGACAATAAATGTAAAAAATAGCATAGAAGGCTTTACAAGGGTCTTTATGACAATAAAGGAGCTTAAATATTTATACAAATGCAATAAAAATAACCAATAATCATCAAGCTCCAATATGTCTCATGACATGTAATCTGTCCACTGATATATGTAATCTATCCACTGATATCTACTCATGCAATCTGCCCACTGATAAACTTCTTGGTAAATGGTAAAAGGTCTTATTTAATAACATGCTATGAGTATTAAACCGCATGTGAGTGAAGGGATTGACAACGATTAGGAACTAGTTAGAAAAATTTGAGCATGGCTTCGATTGGCAACTTGGAGAATTGTCTCTCCTCTAAGGCAATCTAATCTATGCTAAACTATGCTAAACCAATCGTCGAAGTGAAGAAAAGCAATAAATAATTTCTTTTTCTGTGTTCATTTTAATGTGCTGGGGTTTAAGAGGCATAAATATGCAAAAGAAGGGATTTTGATGTAGAGGCTAAACCTGCATGTGAGATAAATGAAGAACAAGTATCTAAAGAAAAGTTAACATTTTTCAATTTAAAAGATGAATATATATAAAAATATTATCTCACCTTCAAAACAAACCATAAATTCACTCTTTTATAATTTTTTAAAAGTATAATATAAAACATGTAAATATATAAAACTCTCTTTACTTCCTCTCTCTCTCTCTCTCTCTCAACTCCTAAATCTCTCTGTAGCCATAGTCAAGACACCTCATTCTCTCTCTTAATCTCTCTCTCTCTCTCTCTGACAACTCTTATGTGTTTCCCTCTCTATCCTCATCCCACTCGTTCTCTCTCTTAGTTTATCTCAACTCTCTCTTTCTCTCCCCCCCATGGCGGCTAAGATTTTTCATTCTCTCTCTTTATCTCTCTCTCTCTCCGCCTAGGATTTGTAATTATTTCTCTCTCTCTCTCTCTCCATCTCTCTCCTCTCTCTCTCTCTCTCTCCTCTTCTCTCTCTCTCCCTCTCTCTCTCTTACCCTCTCTACCTCCCTACCTCTATCCTCTTGG